>NW_028257168.1:0-14953 GCF_035046125.1 Drosophila serrata
GCAGCCTTGCTTTACCCCGTTTTTTGAATTTAAATTTATCCCAAATAAAAAGTCATATACACATTTGTTTAAGAGGTAAAATAAATAATTTATTTTAAATTCAGCTAATTAAGCATATATGTAACATTCTATAACTATCTTAGGACAAGGGTGTTGTAAGATTTCTTTTGAGTTCTCAACCAAAAATCCGAATCAGTCTCAAAAATAATAAATTAGGAATGAGATCCGCTAATACTTGTGAACACAAAGTCCTCTTAGTCGACTTCCTCCACAGTGGGGCCAGAGTATCCTCCAAAGCCACCGGCCTGCTGACCACAGTTGGCTCCAGGACCAGCGGCTCCTCCCGCTCCCTGCTGATGCATCTTTGTCATAATGGGGGAGCAGTGGCGGGTAAGCTCCTCCAGCTTGTGGTCGAACTCCTCCTTCTCGGCGGTGGTGTTGGTGTCCAGCCAGCGGATAATCTCATTGCATCTTTCCAGAACGGAGTTTTTATCGGCTTCGTCCAGCTTTCCAGAGCCGTTCTGCTCCACAGCCTGCTTCACGTTGAAGACGTAGCTCTCCAGCGCGTTTCGAGAGGTGATGCGCTGCCGCTGCTTCTCGTCCTCGTCGGCATACTTCTCGGCCTCGTTCACCATGCGGTCGATTTCCGCCTGCGAGAGCCGTCCCTTGTCGTTCTTGATGGTGATGTTCTTGGCCTTGCCCGTGCTCATCTCCTTGGCAGAGACGTTCAGGATGCCGTTAGCGTCCATGTCGAAGGTGACCTCGATCTGGGGCACTCCTCGGGGGGCCGGCGGGATGCCGGACAGGTCGAAGGTTCCCAGAGCATTGTTGTCCTTGGTCATCGCACGTTCGCCCTCATATACCTGGATGGAAACTCCGGGCTGGTTGTCCGAGTACGTGGAGAAGGTCTTCGTCTGCTTGCAAGGGATGCGGCAGTTGCGCTCAATCAGTTTGGTCATCACCCCGCCGGCGGTCTCGATGCCGAGCGAGAGGGGTGCTACATCTACCAACAGCACGTCCTGGATCTTGCCGGTCTGGTCCCCGCTAAGGATTGCGGCCTGCACGGCGGCTCCGTAGGCCACCGCCTCGTCTGGGTTGATGGAGAGGTTCAGGCTCTTGCCGTGGAAGAACTGCTGCAGCAGGCTCTGCACCTTTGGGATACGGGTGGAGCCGCCCACGAGCACTATGTCGTGAATCTGGCCCTTGTCCATCTTGGCGTCGGTAAGCGCCTTCTCCACGGGCTGCAGGGTGTTGCGGAAGAGGTCTGCACACAGCTCCTCGAAGCGTGCACGGCTCACCTTGGTGTAGAAGTCGTTGCCTTCGAACAGCGCGTCAATCTCGATGGTGGCCTCCGTGCTGGAGGACAGTGTGCGCTTGGCCCGCTCGGCAGCCGTACGTAGACGACGCAAGGCGCGCGGGTTGGAACGTAGGTCCTTCTTGTACTTGCGCTTGAACTCATCCGCCAGGTGCGTGACCAGCCGGTTGTCGAAGTCCTCACCGCCCAGGTGTGTGTCTCCTGCGGTGGCCCGTACCTCGAACAGAGATCCCTCGTCGATGGTCAGGATGGAGACGTCAAAGGTGCCGCCACCCAGGTCAAAGATGAGCACGTTGCGCTCTCCCTGAAGATTTTTGTCCAGGCCGTAGGCCAGTGCTGCCGCCGTGGGCTCGTTGATGATTCGGAGCACGTTCAGTCCAGCGATGCGGCCGGCGTCCTTGGTGGCCTGGCGCTGGGAGTCGTTGAAGTAGGCTGGCACAGTGATGACCGCGTCCGTGACGCTCTCGCCCAGATAGGCCTCCGCCGTCTCCCGCATCTTGACCAGCACCATTGAGCTGATCTCCTCGGGGGCAAAACGCTTGGCCTCGCCCTTAAACTCCACGCCGATTTTGGGCTTTCCGCCGTCGCTGACCACCTTGAAGGGCCAGTGCTTCATGTCCTCCGCGATCTTTGGGTCGTCGTACTTGCGTCCGATGAGGCGCTTGGCGTCGAACACTGTGTTCCGGGGGTTCATCGCCACCTGGTTCTTGGCGGCGTCGCCGATCAGACGCTCGGAGTCCGTGAATGCCACGTAGGATGGTGTGGTGCGGTTGCCCTGGTCGTTGGCAATGATTTCCACCTTGCCGTGCTGGTAGACACCCACGCAGGAGTACGTGGTGCCCAAGTCGATTCCAATGGCAGGCATTTTGTGTGTTTTGTGGATACTTCTTGTTTCTTACTTCTGATATTTGTAACTTTTAGACTTTCTAATAGTCGGGAGTTGTCGCTTTTCCAAGTTCCTTAACTTTTTGCTTGTCTTCAATACTTTTTAGCTTGAATAACTTTAATTCTGCAATTTAATGCACTTAGCTTGTTCAGCTCCGTTTGTTTTGGTTTGCTTTTTCGCTTTCGCGATGTTTTCAGTTTGCTTGCTTGTTTTGATTTGCTGCGAAGAGAACCGAGCGGCTCTATTTATACCCGGGCGCACTCTTCGCGAACGTTCGAGAGCGGCCTCTCTCGAAGCTCCGAGAACGGGGTGGCTTTGCCGTGCGAGTGAGCAAGACGACAGTAGTAACCTTTTAAGAGAGCGACACCTTGAATTTTCTAGATTTTTCTTCATGAAAACACAAACGGCATTTGACCTACCGCAACAAATATACTTTCTTTTGGGTTCGAGAAAATTCCATTATTAGATTATTATATTTTCTTTTCTTTTATTTAAATATGAATAGGCGATGTCGCCGATTGCGATGCCTGCTTCTAAACCGAAACTGAATTAGAAGCTGGAATATTGCTATCTTTGTTCAGGTTGATTACTGGCAATTAGCATTAGCAACTAAGAGTTTATATTGCAAACCCGATCTTGGGTTTATTAAATAAAAATAAGAAAAGGCTCTCCACTTGCTCAAAACAGTAACAGGAAACTTTGCGCAAAGCCTCTGGCAAATTGTCATAAGGCTCATAAGATTCCACCAACACCGGTCGATATTAAAGTAAAACTACTCTTTTATGTCTTTAAGATTATTTAAGAATGGTAGGGAGAAGACAAATCTTATCTAGATGAGTTTATTAAGCTCAGATTAGTAAAAATTATTTAAAAATTCAAAATTAATAAGCATTTGAATTTGTGCAATCGATATTACCAAAAAAACATCGCAGCATGTAAATTATAGAACTATCGACAATTTCCCATACCAATTTTGCCGGCTGAAACCAAAAACGATAAATAAAAGAAGTTTAGCTTACATATGTAATTAGAGCAGTGTCCGTGTTTCAAAGTGTTCTTTTGACGGCAGCCATTCACCTCCTTCAGTTAGCTAGATGTTCCCAATATGGAAGTCTCTGAAGCTATGGCCATGGACATAGACAAAATAACAATATGTAGGCGGGTTTTGCTTTTTTCTCCATCCTCTCTCAGCGAACAGCTGATGGGCTGCCAACTCGGTTTCTGGCGAGCAACGTCTGTGTGCCGTTGAGCTACCGTTACACGCCAATATCAATTTAATTCATTTTTTCCACCTACTATTTAGTTTAATTCACTTATTTTGATCACTTAATCGACTCAGAAGCAGCCTTGCTTTACCCCGTTTTTTGAATTTAAATTTATCCCAAATAAAAAGTCATATACACATTTGTTTAAGAGGTAAAATAAATAATTTATTTTAAATTCAGCTAATTAAGCATATATGTAACATTCTATAACTATCTTAGGACAAGGGTGTTGTAAGATTTCTTTTGAGTTCTCAACCAAAAATCCGAATCAGTCTCAAAAATAATAAATTAGGAATGAGATCCGCTAATACTTGTGAACACAAAGTCCTCTTAGTCGACTTCCTCCACAGTGGGGCCAGAGTATCCTCCAAAGCCACCGGCCTGCTGACCACAGTTGGCTCCAGGACCAGCGGCTCCTCCCGCTCCCTGCTGATGCATCTTTGTCATAATGGGGGAGCAGTGGCGGGTAAGCTCCTCCAGCTTGTGGTCGAACTCCTCCTTCTCGGCGGTGGTGTTGGTGTCCAGCCAGCGGATAATCTCATTGCATCTTTCCAGAACGGAGTTTTTATCGGCTTCGTCCAGCTTTCCAGAGCCGTTCTGCTCCACAGCCTGCTTCACGTTGAAGACGTAGCTCTCCAGCGCGTTTCGAGAGGTGATGCGCTGCCGCTGCTTCTCGTCCTCGTCGGCATACTTCTCGGCCTCGTTCACCATGCGGTCGATTTCCGCCTGCGAGAGCCGTCCCTTGTCGTTCTTGATGGTGATGTTCTTGGCCTTGCCCGTGCTCATCTCCTTGGCAGAGACGTTCAGGATGCCGTTAGCGTCCATGTCGAAGGTGACCTCGATCTGGGGCACTCCTCGGGGGGCCGGCGGAATGCCGGACAGGTCGAAGGTTCCCAGAGCATTGTTGTCCTTGGTCATCGCACGTTCGCCCTCATATACCTGGATGGAAACTCCGGGCTGGTTGTCCGAGTACGTGGAGAAGGTCTTCGTCTGCTTGCAAGGGATGCGGCAGTTGCGCTCAATCAGTTTGGTCATCACCCCGCCGGCGGTCTCGATGCCGAGCGAGAGGGGTGCTACATCTACCAACAGCACGTCCTGGATCTTGCCGGTCTGGTCCCCGCTAAGGATTGCGGCCTGCACGGCGGCTCCGTAGGCCACCGCCTCGTCTGGGTTGATGGAGAGGTTCAGGCTCTTGCCGTGGAAGAACTGCTGCAGCAGGCTCTGCACCTTTGGGATACGGGTGGAGCCGCCCACGAGCACTATGTCGTGAATCTGGCCCTTGTCCATCTTGGCGTCGGTAAGCGCCTTCTCCACGGGCTGCAGGGTGTTGCGGAAGAGGTCTGCACACAGCTCCTCGAAGCGTGCACGGCTCACCTTGGTGTAGAAGTCGTTGCCTTCGAACAGCGCGTCAATCTCGATGGTGGCCTCCGTGCTGGAGGACAGTGTGCGCTTGGCCCGCTCGGCAGCCGTACGTAGACGACGCAAGGCGCGCGGGTTGGAACGTAGGTCCTTCTTGTACTTGCGCTTGAACTCATCCGCCAGGTGCGTGACCAGCCGGTTGTCGAAGTCCTCACCGCCCAGGTGTGTGTCTCCTGCGGTGGCCCGTACCTCGAACAGAGATCCCTCGTCGATGGTCAGGATGGAGACGTCAAAGGTGCCGCCACCCAGGTCAAAGATGAGCACGTTGCGCTCTCCCTGAAGATTTTTGTCCAGGCCGTAGGCCAGTGCTGCCGCCGTGGGCTCGTTGATGATTCGGAGCACGTTCAGTCCAGCGATGCGGCCGGCGTCCTTGGTGGCCTGGCGCTGGGAGTCGTTGAAGTAGGCTGGCACAGTGATGACCGCGTCCGTGACGCTCTCGCCCAGATAGGCCTCCGCCGTCTCCCGCATCTTGACCAGCACCATTGAGCTGATCTCCTCGGGGGCAAAACGCTTGGCCTCGCCCTTAAACTCCACGCCGATTTTGGGCTTTCCGCCGTCGCTGACCACCTTGAAGGGCCAGTGCTTCATGTCCTCCGCGATCTTTGGGTCGTCGTACTTGCGTCCGATGAGGCGCTTAGCGTCGAA
The DNA here is from genome assembly GCF_035046125.1 of Drosophila serrata. Taxonomy (NCBI): domain Eukaryota; kingdom Metazoa; phylum Arthropoda; class Insecta; order Diptera; family Drosophilidae; genus Drosophila; species Drosophila serrata. Next base: position 5,531 of record NW_028257168.1, read on the forward strand.
CACTGTGTTCCGGGGGTTCATCGCCACCTGGTTCTTGGCGGCGTCGCCGATCAGACGCTCGGAGTCCGTGAATGCCACGTAGGATGGTGTGGTGCGGTTGCCCTGGTCGTTGGCAATGATTTCCACCTTGCCGTGCTGGTAGACACCCACGCAGGAGTACGTGGTGCCCAAGTCGATTCCAATGGCAGGCATTTTGTGTGTTTTGTGGATACTTCTTGTTTCTTACTTCTGATATTTGTAACTTTTAGACTTTCTAATAGTCGGGAGTTGTCGCTTTTCCAAGTTCCTTAACTTTTTGCTTGTCTTCAATACTTTTTAGCTTGAATAACTTTAATTCTGCAATTTAATGCACTTAGCTTGTTCAGCTCCGTTTGTTTTGGTTTGCTTTTTCGCTTTCGCGATGTTTTCAGTTTGCTTGCTTGTTTTGATTTGCTGCGAAGAGAACCGAGCGGCTCTATTTATACCCGGGCGCACTCTTCGCGAACGTTCGAGAGCGGCCTCTCTCGAAGCTCCGAGAACGGGGTGGCTTTGCCGTGCGAGTGAGCAAGACGACAGTAGTAACCTTTTAAGAGAGCGACACCTTGAATTTTCTAGATTTTTCTTCATGAAAACACAAACGGCATTTGACCTACCGCAACAAATATACTTTCTTTTGGGTTCGAGAAAATTCCATTATTAGATTATTATATTTTCTTTTCTTTTATTTAAATATGAATAGGCGATGTCGCCGATTGCGATGCCTGCTTCTAAACCGAAACTGAATTAGAAGCTGGAATATTGCTATCTTTGTTCAGGTTGATTACTGGCAATTAGCATTAGCAACTAAGAGTTTATATTGCAAACCCGATCTTGGGTTTATTAAATAAAAATAAGAAAAGGCTCTCCACTTGCTCAAAACAGTAACAGGAAACTTTGCGCAAAGCCTCTGGCAAATTGTCATAAGGCTCATAAGATTCCACCAACACCGGTCGATATTAAAGTAAAACTACTCTTTTATGTCTTTAAGATTATTTAAGAATGGTAGGGAGAAGACAAATCTTATCTAGATGAGTTTATTAAGCTCAGATTAGTAAAAATTATTTAAAAATTCAAAATTAATAAGCATTTGAATTTGTGCAATCGATATTACCAAAAAAACATCGCAGCATGTAAATTATAGAACTATCGACAATTTCCCATACCAATTTTGCCGGCTGAAACCAAAAACGATAAATAAAAGAAGTTTAGCTTACATATGTAATTAGAGCAGTGTCCGTGTTTCAAAGTGTTCTTTTGACGGCAGCCATTCACCTCCTTCAGTTAGCTAGATGTTCCCAATATGGAAGTCTCTGAAGCTATGGCCATGGACATAGACAAAATAACAATATGTAGGCGGGTTTTGCTTTTTTCTCCATCCTCTCTCAGCGAACAGCTGATGGGCTGCCAACTCGGTTTCTGGCGAGCAACGTCTGTGTGCCGTTGAGCTACCGTTACACGCCAATATCAATTTAATTCATTTTTTCCACCTACTATTTAGTTTAATTCACTTATTTTGATCACTTAATCGACTCAGAAGCAGCCTTGCTTTACCCCGTTTTTTGAATTTAAATTTATCCCAAATAAAAAGTCATATACACATTTGTTTAAGAGGTAAAATAAATAATTTATTTTAAATTCAGCTAATTAAGCATATATGTAACATTCTATAACTATCTTAGGACAAGGGTGTTGTAAGATTTCTTTTGAGTTCTCAACCAAAAATCCGAATCAGTCTCAAAAATAATAAATTAGGAATGAGATCCGCTAATACTTGTGAACACAAAGTCCTCTTAGTCGACTTCCTCCACAGTGGGGCCAGAGTATCCTCCAAAGCCACCGGCCTGCTGACCACAGTTGGCTCCAGGACCAGCGGCTCCTCCCGCTCCCTGCTGATGCATCTTTGTCATAATGGGGGAGCAGTGGCGGGTAAGCTCCTCCAGCTTGTGGTCGAACTCCTCCTTCTCGGCGGTGGTGTTGGTGTCCAGCCAGCGGATAATCTCATTGCATCTTTCCAGAACGGAGTTTTTATCGGCTTCGTCCAGCTTTCCAGAGCCGTTCTGCTCCACAGCCTGCTTCACGTTGAAGACGTAGCTCTCCAGCGCGTTTCGAGAGGTGATGCGCTGCCGCTGCTTCTCGTCCTCGTCGGCATACTTCTCGGCCTCGTTCACCATGCGGTCGATTTCCGCCTGCGAGAGCCGTCCCTTGTCGTTCTTGATGGTGATGTTCTTGGCCTTGCCCGTGCTCATCTCCTTGGCAGAGACGTTCAGGATGCCGTTAGCGTCCATGTCGAAGGTGACCTCGATCTGGGGCACTCCTCGGGGGGCCGGCGGGATGCCGGACAGGTCGAAGGTTCCCAGAGCATTGTTGTCCTTGGTCATCGCACGTTCGCCCTCATATACCTGGATGGAAACTCCGGGCTGGTTGTCCGAGTACGTGGAGAAGGTCTTCGTCTGCTTGCAAGGGATGCGGCAGTTGCGCTCAATCAGTTTGGTCATCACCCCGCCGGCGGTCTCGATGCCGAGCGAGAGGGGTGCTACATCTACCAACAGCACGTCCTGGATCTTGCCGGTCTGGTCCCCGCTAAGGATTGCGGCCTGCACGGCGGCTCCGTAGGCCACCGCCTCGTCTGGGTTGATGGAGAGGTTCAGGCTCTTGCCGTGGAAGAACTGCTGCAGCAGGCTCTGCACCTTTGGGATACGGGTGGAGCCGCCCACGAGCACTATGTCGTGAATCTGGCCCTTGTCCATCTTGGCGTCGGTAAGCGCCTTCTCCACGGGCTGCAGGGTGTTGCGGAAGAGGTCTGCACACAGCTCCTCGAAGCGTGCACGGCTCACCTTGGTGTAGAAGTCGTTGCCTTCGAACAGCGCGTCAATCTCGATGGTGGCCTCCGTGCTGGAGGACAGTGTGCGCTTGGCCCGCTCGGCAGCCGTACGTAGACGACGCAAGGCGCGCGGGTTGGAACGTAGGTCCTTCTTGTACTTGCGCTTGAACTCATCCGCCAGGTGCGTGACCAGCCGGTTGTCGAAGTCCTCACCGCCCAGGTGTGTGTCTCCTGCGGTGGCCCGTACCTCGAACAGAGATCCCTCGTCGATGGTCAGGATGGAGACGTCAAAGGTGCCGCCACCCAGGTCAAAGATGAGCACGTTGCGCTCTCCCTGAAGATTTTTGTCCAGGCCGTAGGCCAGTGCTGCCGCCGTGGGCTCGTTGATGATTCGGAGCACGTTCAGTCCAGCGATGCGGCCGGCGTCCTTGGTGGCCTGGCGCTGGGAGTCGTTGAAGTAGGCTGGCACAGTGATGACCGCGTCCGTGACGCTCTCGCCCAGATAGGCCTCCGCCGTCTCCCGCATCTTGACCAGCACCATTGAGCTGATCTCCTCGGGGGCAAAACGCTTGGCCTCGCCCTTAAACTCCACGCCGATTTTGGGCTTTCCGCCGTCGCTGACCACCTTGAAGGGCCAGTGCTTCATGTCCTCCGCGATCTTTGGGTCGTCGTACTTGCGTCCGATGAGGCGCTTGGCGTCGAACACTGTGTTCCGGGGGTTCATCGCCACCTGATTCTTGGCGGCGTCGCCGATCAGACGCTCGGAGTCCGTGAATGCCACGTAGGATGGTGTGGTGCGGTTGCCCTGGTCGTTGGCAATGATTTCCACCTTGCCGTGCTGGTAGACGCCCACGCAAGAGTACGTGGTGCCCAAGTCGATTCCAATGGCAGGCATTTTGTGTGTTTTGTGGATACCTCTTGTTTCTTACTTCTGAGATTTGTAACTTTCAGACTTGCTAAAAGTCGGGTGTTGTCGCTTTTCCAAGTTGCTTAACTTTTTGCTTGTCTTCAATACTTTTTAGCTTGAATAACTTTAATTCTGCAATTTAATGCACTTAGCTTGTTCAGCTCGGTTCGTTTTGGTTTGCTTTTTCGCTTTCGCGATGTTCTCAGTTTGCTTGCTTGTTTTGATTTGCTGCGAAGAGAACCGAGCGGCTCTATTTATACCCGGGCGCACTCTTCGCGAACGTTCGAGAGCGGCCTCTCTCGAAACTCCGAGAGCGGGGTGACTGTGCCGTGCGAGTGAGCGAGACGACAGTAGTAGCCTTTTAAGAGAGCGACACCTTGAATTTTCTAGATTTTTCTTCAAGAAAAAACAAACGGCATATGACCTACCGCAACAAAAAAACTTTCTTTTGGGTTCTAGAAAATTCCATTAATTGATTATTTTATTTTTCTTTCTTTTATTTAAATATGAAGAGGCGATGTCGCCGATTGAGAAGCCTGCTTCTACACCGAAACTGAATTAGAAGCTGGAATATTGCTATCATTGTTCTGGTTGATTACTGGCAATTAGCATTAGCAACTAAGAGTTTATATTGCAAACCCGATCTTGGGTTTATTAAATAAAAATAAGAAAAGGCTCTCCACTTGCTCAAAACAGTAACAGGAAACTTTTCGCAAAGCCTCTGGCAAATTGTCATAAGGCTCATAAGATTCCACCAACATCGGTCGATATTAAAGTGAAACTACTCTTTTATGTCTTTAAGATTATTTAAGAATGGTAGGGAGAAGACAAATCTTATCAAGATGAGTTTATTAAGCGGAGATAAGTAAAACTTCATTTAAAAATTCAAAATTAATAAGTATTTGAATTTGTGCAATCGATATTACCCAAAAAAAACATCGCAGCATGTAAATTATAGAACTATCGACAATTTCCCATACCAATTTTGCCGGCTGAAACTAAAAACAATAAATTAAAGAAGTTTAGCTTACAATTCACAAATTTAAACATAATTAGAGCAGTGTCCGTGCATCCGTACATCACAGTGCAACTGAAATTCAGAACGGTAGCCATTCACCTCCTTCAGATAGCTAGATTTTCCCAATATGGAGGTCTCTGAAGCTATGACCGTGGACATGACGCCAACGTCCCGCCAGGATGGAGAAGAGCTCCAGAAGACTAAAAAACATTCGGTCAGGCGTCATTCCCACAATTCGCCGAAGGCGTTGCAACGCACGTGGTTGAAGCGCCGCCTCCGACGCCTGGTGACCGAGGGCAGTAGCAGTAAAAAGCCAATGCGCCGCAAACAGGGATTGGAAGTGAGCCGCGGGAAGGCAAACGAGACAGCCTGGTACTGTCTGTTCCTGGTGCTGTGTCTCGGTCTGGGATTGACTGTGTGGAGATTCTCCCCAGAGGACAGCAGCTTTTGGGAGATGTACAATAACCAGTACCACTCCATCGTTCACAATCGGACCAACTACTGCGACCGCTCTCATCAACTGGGCGACATGGTGACGCACTGCCGCCGCCAAGTACTGCATCAGGAGGAAGCGCTGGATGAGTTGGAACGGGCTCTTGACAACACTATTTTCCAGGTAGGTTTCCTCTTAGAGAATCTTGAGTATATAAATTAATAATTTCACTTTATTCCCTAACAGAATATCGCTTTAGTCGGCTCCTCTGGCGTTGGCAAGAGTCACACAGCCCGAGTGCTGAGCGAACAGTTCCCATGGCCCGAAAACGTGAAGACTGTCTCCTGGCGTGACTCTTCGTCCCTATCGCAGGTTAAGAGCATGCTGAATAAAGTTGTCCAGTGCGGACAAAATCTCATATTGATCGACAATATGACTCCTCAGGACGCAGAGTTCGTAGCTGCCATCAACGAACTGATCCGCGAGCGAAAAGATATAGCCAACAGCACTGGACAGCCACACCTGAAAAGGTTGACCGTGGTCTTTATATTGAGTGTGAACCGTCTGCAGCCAGATGAGAAATTTTACGCGGAAATGGAGGCTTTAAGACAATTGCCGCACACCCAAGTAATTAGTTTTGCCTCTTTTGACACCAGCCAACAGCTGGACTGCATCCACAGAGAGGCGCTTCTTGAGAATATACAGCTGAATACTGCCCAAGTTGACGAGATCATTAAGGGCAGCGACGCGAGGGTCTCTGGTTGCAAGTCCGTTCGGGCAAAGGTTCTAATGTATGGACATTCCTTGGACCCCCACATTAACGAGGAAGCATTTTTCAACAGCAAACCAACGGACTGATATATCACAAGACTAGGAACTTTTCAAAGTTTTCTGATAAAGAAATTGTTAAGTGTACAAAACCCAAAATAGCAAATGAAAATGCTAAAAGCAAACGTGATAGACTACAGGGCATACACGTAAAAAAATACCAAAGTTGTTAATGTAAAATAACTTGCAAATTACTATGCGTTTTATATGAAAAACTGTAATGACGATTTTTACTTGGATCGAATGTGTAACGATAAAGTTAAAAATATAAAAGAAGCAAACGATGTATCTAAGAAATACTCAGATAGCTGTATACGGATTAAAAGTGAAACCTACTAAAAATAAATATAATGCATTCCATATAAATCATACTATAAAATTGTAAATTTAAGAATGTGTTAAAAAATAAAGACTGTTCATACATTTACATATCTGAGACAAGTATTATTTATAGAAAGTCGTTGGGATTTATGCAATCAAGTTATAATGTGGGCCAGATTTAAAATTCTACAATTATATTTAAGCCATCGATATATGTATGTAAGTGTATTTATTAAAGGCAGAAAATATAGAAAACCAAACATGGAATTTTCTCGAACCCAAAAGAAAGTATATTTGTTGCGGTAGGTCATAAGCCGTTTGTTTTTTCTAGAAGAAAAATCTAGAAAATTCAAGGTGTCGCTCTCTTAAAAGGCTACTACTGTCGTCTCGCTCACTCGTACGGCACAGCCACCCCGTTCTCGGAGCTTCGAGAGTGGCCGCTCTCGAATGTTCGCAAAGAGTGCGCCCGGGTATAAATAGAGCCGCTCGGTTCTCTTCGCAGCAAATCAAAACAAGCAAGCAAACTGAAAACATCGCGAAAGCGAAAAAGCAAACCAAAACAAACCGAGCTGAACAAGCTAAGTGCATTAAATTGCAGAATTAAAGTTATTCAAGCTAAAAAGTATTGAAGACAAGCAAAAAGTTAAGCAACTTGAAAAAGCAACAACACCCGACTATTAGCAAGTCTGAAAGTTACAAATCTCAGAAGTAAGAAACAAGAGGTATCCACAAAACACACAAAATGCCTGCCATTGGAATCGACTTGGGCACCACGTACTCCTGCGTGGGCGTCTACCAGCACGGCAAGGTGGAAATCATTGCCAACGACCAGGGCAACCGCACCACACCATCCTACGTGGCATTCACGGACTCCGAGCGTCTGATCGGCGACGCCGCCAAGAATCAGGTGGCGATGAACCCCCGGAACACAGTGTTCGACGCCAAGCGCCTCATCGGACGCAAGTACGACGACCCAAAGATCGCGGAGGACATGAAGCACTGGCCCTTCAAGGTGGTCAGCGACGGCGGAAAGCCCAAAATCGGCGTGGAGTTTAAGGGCGAGGCCAAGCGTTTTGCCCCCGAGGAGATCAGCTCAATGGTGCTGGTCAAGATGCGGGAGACGGCGGAGGCCTATCTGGGCGAGAGCGTCACGGACGCGGTCATCACTGTGCCAGCCTACTTCAACGACTCCCAGCGCCAGGCCACCAAGGACGCCGGCCGCATCGCTGGACTGAACGTGCTCCGAATCATCAACGAGCCCACGGCGGCAGCACTGGCCTACGGCCTGGACAAAAATCTTCAGGGAGAGCGCAACGTGCTCATCTTTGACCTGGGTGGCGGCACCTTTGACGTCTCCATCCTGACCATCGACGAGGGATCTCTGTTCGAGGTACGGGCCACCGCAGGAGACACACACCTGGGCGGTGAGGACTTCGACAACCGGCTGGTCACGCACCTGGCGGATGAGTTCAAGCGCAAGTACAAGAAGGACCTACGTTCCAACCCGCGCGCCTTGCGTCGTCTACGTACGGCTGCCGAGCGGGCCAAGCGCACACTGTCCTCCAGCACGGAGGCCACCATCGAGATTGACGCGCTGTTCGAAGGCAACGACTTCTACACCAAGGTGAGCCGTGCACGCTTCGAGGAGCTGTGTGCAGACCTCTTCCGCAACACCCTGCAGCCCGTGGAGAAGGCGCTTACCGACGCCAAGATGGACAAGGGCCAGATTCACGACATAGTGCTCGTGGGCGGCTCCACCCGTATCCCAAAGGTGCAGAGCCTGCTGCAGCAGTTCTTCCACGGCAAGAGCCTGAACCTCTCCATCAACCCAGACGAGGCGGTGGCCTACGGAGCCGCCGTGCAGGCCGCAATCCTTAGCGGGGACCAGACCGGCAAGATCCAGGACGTGCTGTTGGTAGATGTAGCACCCCTCTCGCTCGGCATCGAGACCGCCGGCGGGGTGATGACCAAACTGATTGAGCGCAACTGCCGCATCCCTTGCAAGCAGACGAAGACCTTCTCCACGTACTCGGACAACCAGCCCGGAGTTTCCATCCAGGTATATGAGGGCGAACGTGCGATGACCAAGGACAACAATGCTCTGGGAACCTTCGACCTGTCCGGCATCCCGCCGGCCCCCCGAGGAGTGCCCCAGATCGAGGTCACCTTCGACATGGACGCTAACGGCATCCTGAACGTCTCTGCCAAGGAGATGAGCACGGGCAAGGCCAAGAATATCACCATCAAGAACGACAAGGGACGGCTCTCGCAGGCGGAAATCGACCGCATGGTGAACGAGGCCGAGAAGTATGCCGACGAGGACGAGAAGCAGCGGCAGCGCATCACCTCTCGAAACGCGCTGGAGAGCTACGTCTTCAACGTGAAGCAGGCTGTGGAGCATAACGGCTCTGGAAAGCTGGACGAAGCCGATAAAAACTCCGTTCTGGAAAGATGCAATGAGATTATCCGCTGGCTGGACACCAACACCACCGCCGAGAAGGAGGAGTTCGACCACAAGCTGGAGGAGCTTACCCGCCACTGCTCCCCCATTATGACAAAGATGCATCAGCAGGGAGCGGGAGGAGCCGCTGGTCCTGGAGCCAACTGTGGTCAGCAGGCCGGTGGCTTTGGAGGATACTCTGGCCCCACTGTGGAGGAAGTCGACTAAGAGGACTTTGTGTTCACAAGTATTAGCGGATCTCATTCCTAATTTATCATTTTTAAGACTGATTCGGATTTTTGGTTGAGAACTCAAAAGAAATCTTACAACACCCTTGTCCTAAGATAGTTATAGAATGTTACATATATGCTTAATTAGCTGAATTTAAAATAAATTATTTATTTTACCTCTTAAACAAATGTGTATATGACTTTATTATTTGGGATAAATTTAAATTCAAAAAACGGGGTAAAGCAAGGCTGCTTCTGAGTAAATTAATTGATCAAAATAAGTGAATTAAACTAAATAGTAGGTGGAAAAAATGAATTAAATTGATATTGGCGTGTAACGGTAGCTCAACGGCTCACCGACGTTGCTCGCCAGAAACCGAGTTGGCAGCCCATCAGCTGTTCGCTGA
>NW_028257169.1:0-62955 GCF_035046125.1 Drosophila serrata
CCATTAACAGGTTGACAGCTAACCCTCATTAATTGCATTTTTATTACTCAAAGCAATTAAATGTTTTGACAGCTAACCCATTAATTGCATTTTTATTACCCCTTTTGCCGACATCAAAGGTCCCGAAAATCCCGTTTTTATACTACTCATGGTCATGAAACACAAAAACTGGTAAAACTTGGAGAAGGAATTTTTCCCACTCCAAATTGAAGTGATAATTGTGACATTCTTCTGGATCTCTAGGTCTAGGTCTCTAGGTCAAATACTCCATAAGTTGGAAAACTTAATAGATGCTATATACCCTAATTTGCACGAAAAGGACTTTCATTGGCTATGTTGTAGGTCTCCTAATAATTATACTGTTAATGAAATAAACAATCTAATAGTTCAAAAAGTCCTCGGCCAAATAGAAACATACAAATCGATCGACAATTTGAATAATATTGAAGACGCAGTTCATTATCCACAGGAATTTTTAAATTCGTTGAACCCCTCTGGATAAAAAATGGGAACACCAATAATGCTTTCAAAAAATTTAAGCCCTCCGAACATGTGTACTGGGACAAGGCCGCTTATTAAAGAGTTAAAGGACAATTTAAACTATTGTCACTGGCCCAGTTGCTGTTCAACTGGCTAAAATATCGAGGATACCGATGAACCCGAGTGCCCTGCAAATCACATTTAAAGGGCTTAAATTTCCACTAAAAACATCTTTAAGGATTATCAAGTTCCAAGGCAAAATCTTCCAATTAGTAGGGACCAACCAGCGAAATAATTGCTTTAATCATGGTCAAATGAATATTGGATTTCCGCGGGTCGCGGCCCCTGAAAATCAATTTATTTTATTGCCACAGAACAAAAGAAAAAATTAGATATAGTTTACAGTGAAGCTCTAACACAATAAAATGGTTTTCTTTTGAGATTATAACCTGTTTGCAATAATTAAAAATAGAAACAAAAAAAAACTCATATTAAAAAAAAAGCAATCAAAATAAATGTAAGAAAAATATAAAAAATATAATAAAAAAATACAAAACAATGAAAAAAGGACAACAAAATCTTAAATAATATCTAAGAATTTAATTTCCTATTTTCTTTTTTAATTCGACGCAAAAAACTGTGAACACTTGTGTAAATGTCATGTTAAGTGCCCTTGCGAAGCCGCTATATCTATACTAATAACATTACAGTTTTTATACCCTTGCAGGGTATAATAATTTCAGTCAGAAGTTTGCAACGCAGTGAAGGAGGCACCCCCGACCATATAAAGTATATATATATTCTTGATCAGGATCAACAGCCGAGTCGATCCAGCCATGTCCGTCTGTCCGTATGTCCGTCTGTCCTTCTGTCCGTCTGTCCGTTTCTACGCAAACTAGTCTCTCAGTTTTAAAGCTATCTGAATGAAACTTTGTAGTTAGTCTTTTATATACTCTCACTCGTATAAATGTCGAAACGGGCCGGATCGGACGACTATATCATATAGCTGCCATAGGAATGATAGGAAAGTTTTTACAAAAAAAAATTATAGCATTTTCAGTTTTCAACAGAATTAAATCAAATTTGATATATAACCATTTTATTATACTCTACAATTTTGTGTAAAATTTTATGAAAATCGGACTACTATATCATATAGCTCCCATAGGAAGGATCGAGAAATTAATACAATTAAAAATTATAATTTTTTCAGTTTTCTACAGATTTTCATCAAATTTGAGGTATAGACATTTTAAATTAGTCTCAAATTTTGTGTCAAATTTCATGGAAATCGGACGACTATATCATATAGGTGCCATACAAACGATCGTTTGATGTAGAGGTAAAATGCAAATCTGTGAATGTAAAACTGCAAATATAATATGTATTGTAGAATGAAATGAAAGCAGGTATTACTTCATTGTTTTTTAACACAAATATATATAATTTATATTGTATGGATTCCTATTCATAGAAGTTCTAACTGCAAGGGTATATAAATTTCGGCGTGCCGAAGTTAGCTTCCTTTTTTGTTCTGTAATATATTTAGCATCAGTATTGCACCCGAGCGAAGCCGCAAGTAATACACATTATATACATATATATGTACAGGTTTACATTCGCAGTTTTCCATGTTCTTATATATAACGATTGTTTCATAAAATTGAATTGTTTTTATAAAATTAAAACATATTCCAGAATATTTTAAAAGCGCTACATCTCAAATTTGACGAAAAGCTGTTGAAACCTGGAAACGTTATAATATAGTAATCCGATTCTTATAAAATTTTAAAAGAAATTGTAGAATACTAAAAAATGGCAATATCTCAAATTTAATGAAAATCTGTTGAAAACTAACAAAGCTATACAATTTTGTACAAATTTTCCGTTAGTTCTTATGACAGCTATATGATATAGTCGCCCGATTTTCATAAAATTGTACATAAAATTGTAAAACAATAAAAATGGCTATCTCAAATTAAAAAAAAAATCTGTTGAAAACTAAAAAAGATATAATTGCTTTGTATCAATTTTCCGATCGTTCCCAATGCAGATCTAAGACAGTCGCCCGTTTCGACATACATACGAGTGAGTTTATTCAATATGGACGTTGATGCATTACGGTCAGTACATTCAAGTGGCTCGTATGACACCAGGCACGTGCCTGTTTGGGTTAGGTGTTAGTAGGCGCGATGGAAAATATGTGATAGAATATGAGGAAATTGACTACCGGCGTGCTGTCAGATTGGTAGCTTGCATGTTTACTAAGTGTGTTAGTATTAAAGATTTTAATTTGGGAAGGGAATCTACGTTAGAGATTAGTGTGTACAAATCATTGTAATTTGCACATAGCACTCTAAAAGGTTCATGCAGTTCAAAGGAGGTTCTACAGTGGCTCAAAACTAATGGGATATAGGATCTAGTAGTTCTACATGGTAGGATTCCAAACGCAGTATCCGTATTCTAAGATAGGACGAACTAAAGAAGTATATAAGGATTTAGTAACTTAGGGGTCATTGAATTCCTTCGACCACCGTTTAATAAATCCAAGCACACCCCTGACTCTATTCACCATAAACGCAATATGATCAATAAAGTCAAGTTTTGGGTCCAAGCGGACGCCCAAATCATCAACAGAATTAATTCTTTCCAGTTCAGCGTGTAAGTAGCAAGCTTAGGAACGACACGAGAGAATGTCACTAGCTTGCATTTAGAGCCATTTAAGTTTAATAAATTTACACGGCACCAAGTTTGAAAATTATTAAGATCTGATTGTAAATCCGACTGGCAGGCAACGTCATTGTATTGCACGCAAAGCTTAACGTCATCCGCGTACATAAGCACTCTGGAGTTAGTCAAAACTTTGGGCAGGTCATTTATAAATATTGTAAACAATAAGGGTCCCAAATGACTTCCTTGCGGGACGCCAGATGTAACCCTTAGAACATTGGATAAATTATTTTTAAAGAGGACGTTTTGCATCCTGCCATTCAAATAACTTGAGATCCAATTAAGAAGATCACTTGGAAAACCCATTAAATAGAGTTTTCTAACGAGGAGAGAATGGTTAACAGAGTCAAATGCTTTACTGAAATCAGTATAGATTACATCTGTCTGAAAATTATTATGGAAGCCCTTTATAATATAGAAAGAGAGCTCCAAAAGATTTGTTGTTGTTGATCTTCGCTTAATAAAACCATGTTGACATGGAGAAATAACTGATCTACACAGGTGCTGTAAGTGAGGGGTGATAATGTTTTCAAATAATTTAGGGATGGCCGACAACTTAAAGATTCCTCTATAATTGCTGGTATCCAATTTGCTACCTTTTTTGTGGAGAGGAATAATAAACGATTCCTTCCAAATAATGGGAAAGTGGGAGGTTTCTAGGGACAAGGTAAACAATTTCAGAAGGGGATAGCACAGGGCGTCTGCACAATACCTAAGCACACAGCCAGGAATTCCGTCGGGACCTGGCGAATAAACTGGCTTGACACGATGAAGATCTAAAAGAAGAGAGCTTTCGTTTAGGCTAGGATAGAAAATTAAGTTTGATTTGGGTATGTCTTAGGAATAAGTCTGGTGTAAATACAAAGAGTTTGAATAAGTTGTTTAAAAAAACTGCGAAAATAGATACGATATTGCCTGATCATTACTTGCGGAAGTATTATCAAATGAAAGGGAGGAAGGATTTGTTCTAGGCTTACATTTAGTGTTAACAAAATTATAAAATTGTATGTTGTTTTTTTTTGTTTATAACACTGCGCATTCAGCACGGTAAAGTTTGACCGATCTGATAAATAAGATGAAAAGGCAGATTGAGGACCGGTGAATTCAAATTTAGCATACAGTCTAGATTTTTTATTTTTAAGCCGGCTTATCTCTTTAGTAAACTACGGCGGCTTATTCAAGCTTGGCGGATAATATAACGGAACACATTCAGTAAAAAATGAATTCATGGCACTGTAAAAAATATCCACGGCAACTGCCATGTCAGTGCACATGTATAATTCGGACCAATTGAACTCGTTTATAAAATTATTGAGCCGTTCAAAGTCCGTCTTGCGAAAACATAGGACTTTATTGGCTGGACGGTCAGAAATATTCTGTACGTCTCACCCAATATCAAGAGTCACATCGAAAGTTGGATGATAAGAATCTTCGGGCTGCGACAGAGGCGCCACGCTTGCTAAACTGACTCTCGCAGGATCTGAGACGAAGCAAAGATCGAGCAAGCAGTGTAAGGAATTTCGAACACGGTTGACTTGAGACAGCGAAATGTCGAACAAGCCAGCTATAAAGTCATGTTGTGTAGGTGTATGGAGAGTATTGGTGGAATAAAAATTATTTGAGCACCAAGAACACCAACTGATCTCTATCCAAAAGTCTACTGGAAACCATCTGAATAGCGGAAAGGTGATTCCAATAAATAGGAAGTTCCGACAGTGGAGGATGTAGCACCAGGGATATTCACATCCTTTGATAGATAGCTTCACACAGAGGAATTCAACATCGTTGCATTCCTCGAAGGTTAATAATTCTGACGTGAGTGAGGAGTCCACCGCTATTAGAACTCCACCCCCGCGTCTGATAGGGCGATCTAGCCGATATACTGTGAACACAGCTGGAAAAACTTCGGAGCTCAGAATCTCCGGCTTTAACCAGGTTTCTGTGAGCACAATAACCTGAGATGCAAACGAAAGGCTATCAGAATACAAGTTAGGGAGCTTACTACGTAAGCCTCTTGCATTCTGATAGGAAATACCTAAGGAGTAGGTTAGTTTTTTGGGTGGGGATTGGAAGACGTAGAAGGCGCAGTGGTAATCATCAGGCCTAGGAAGAGTTATTCCTACAGGCCGTTTTTTCTTTTTCTTCGCCTCGAATTCCTTAACAACGATGTACTCTGGCCAGAAGTTGGGAGAGCAAATAGTGTTAAAGAGATCGTTAGGGACATTTATTTTGAAGGATGAAATATCCCTAGCGTAAGAAATTTTAAACTTTTCCACCTTTATCCTTAATTTATCGGCTTTGGTGTTGCCTTGTATAAAGGCGAGAACATCTTCCGATGTTTGATCAGGGGAGAGCAGCGAAACAAAAATATGTCTCGTCGGTGGAACCGCTATAAGGGCTTTTGGCGAGGCAGATTGGCAGATTGTCGGCCGATATTTCGGGCATAACACCCTGGGCTGATATATTTGTGTGCACGTTACTTTGAGGGGTCAATATTTGGGACCCCCCAGGGGATAAAACAGAAATCGTCGGCGACACTCCCGCAGCACATTCGGATACCGAATCTTTTCTAGCGCTCGATCTCAGCACCATTGGAATTAATGCTGGAGTCGAGGGCTGTGCCGAGGGAGGCTCGGCTGAGAGCCCGTTGCATGTAGTTGGGGTCCTTCTGCAGGCTGCCCACCAATAGCAGTTTTTTTGCGCCTAGGAAACTTATTTAATAGCGTGAGGCTATTAAATTGGGTGTCCAGCGCCAAGAACATATCAAGAGTTTTACGAAAACTCGATAAAATGTCCTCAAAACCATTTTTGGTTTGCCGCATGAAAGACATCATCTCCTTTTCTACATCGCGACAGACCTGACAGCAGTAGCTCAGGCCGATGTTTTGTTTTTACATCGTCCACCGTCCGAGCTGCAACTCCAATACACTTGGCGTGCATGACGTTGTCGCACAGCCAACAGCCGATTTTAAGGTCACCTGCAGAAATAGCCTTCTTGCATGTTTTGGCGAAACAGACAATATTTACGGACATTATAAAGACTTAATACTGTTATAATTTTTAATTGAATTAATTTCTCGATCGTTCCTATCGGACCTATATACATATATAATAGTCGGATTTTCATAAAATTTTATACAAAATTGTAGAATAATATGAAATAGCTACATCTCAAATTTGATTAAATTCTGTTGAAAACGTAAAATGTTATAATATTTTTTGGAAAATTGTTCGATCATTCCTATGGCAGCTATATGATATAGTCGTCCGATCCGGCACGTTCCGGCATATATACGAGTGAGAGTATATAGAAGGCTTACTACAAAGTTTCATTCAGATAGCTTAAAAACTGAGAGACTAGTTTGCGTAGAAACGGACAGACGGACAGACGGACATGGCTAAATCGACTCGGCTGTTGATCCTGATCAAGAATATATATACTTTATATAGTCGGAGGTGCCTCCTTCACTGCGTTGCAAACTTCTGACTGAAATTATAATACCCTGCAAGGGTATAAAAACAACAGAGCTATGAAGAAAGAAGTGAAGAGTCGCAGCGAGAGCGAGAAAGCGGGAGAGCGGGAGAGCGTGGGAGATCAGATTAGATAAGAAGTGCAGCGGCACAGCTAAAGCGGGAGAGCGTGGGAGATAAATAGATAAGAAAAACGTTTAGCTGTTGCGACGGTGCAAACAAAAGCTAAACGAAGAAAGCACAAAAAGGAATGCAAAATATTCAAAAGCTAGCACTAGGAGCACAACTAAATTGGGAAATAAAACCAATTATATACACAAATTATGATAGCTGCATGCACACGCGAAGTGAAATTATAAAGAACAGAATAGAAAATTTAAGTTAACTCCGGTGGTTTCAAACTTTAACACAAAACGAGAGCGCAAGAAAAAAACACGTCCGTTCACTTGGAAAGATGATTGGATGTATGTGTGTATGTATGTATTGAAAGGAGAATGTAAAATTCGTATGAATGCACTTTGGCACGAAGGCGGATAAACTAGCTTTGAACGATCAGAAGACCTATCGATAAAGGATTTCAGAGGTGATTCAACATTTTTGGTGGGGCTTTGATATTGTTCTCCGGAGATTTTCGGTAAACACTTCCCGTCATCCCGGCTACAGCTGTCAATTAGGTTATTGCTTGCCTGAAAACGCCCTCTTTGTGGTGTCAAGTTAAGAAATTGAAATTTATTATGAACTTGAGAGTCACTTTACAAAATGACGCCTCTGCTGCTGAATTCTCAAGACAACTGTTGGCGCTTGGCAATGGAAATATTCCTATAGATGTCTCGACTGGATTGACAACGTTACAGGCAATTTTTGCAAATTCCTGTCATTGAAATACATAATACAAATACAAAAATATTGTTTACCGTATCGTTGTCAGCTGATGAGTTTCAAATAAATTTTTTAGAAATTTTAATTATCTGCATTTTATTATCACTCTGGAGTTAAATGAAACATCAATTAAAGGACGGACAAAGTGCGCCCGGACAACTAGTGCAATATATTTTATTTTATAGGAATACGATTGAAGCCTGTATTTATTATTGTGGTACATTTTTTATTATGTAATATAAATACAATACTTAATTAAACGTACTCAGCTTGAACAATATTTTGATTCATATCAGGCTTTGTATCGTCTGGGTCCAAGCTTAAACAATTTGAAAAAAATTGTTCCATTGACGAATATGCATGTTCCAAAACACCATCTAAATTGTGACCTTCATCTGCATAAGTCTGAAAAATATATGTAGTCAATACCATATCCACCAATACGTTTAAAGCATACCTGGTAACGATAAAGTATATTTGCATTTGTTAACGATTTAGCTAATTTAACTCCATGTACAAAGGGGGCAGAAGAATCGGCTAAGCCATGCATCAAAAAAAAAGAATTGGATTTAATAAGTAGAGCACGCTGAGTAGCATCTGCCTCAACGTATCCTTTAAAATTCTCTAAAGGCAGACCTAGTACTCGCTCAGTGAAGGCAGAATCTGATAAATATCAATGTTAGGTATTAAAAACAAAATCTCTTTAGTCTTACTGTAGTAGAGCCAATCTGCTATCGGGGATATAGCAATGCCGCACTTAAACACATCCTGTTGAGTACCGAGTACCATAGAAGCTACATAGCCACCGTAGCCTCGACCCCATATACCTACTCTTGTTTCGTCTAGAAAGCCAATGGTATCAAGCAAATACCTTTAAAAAGTAATCCGGTTGAAAAAGTTCATCCCGAACATTTTATTACAACTTACCTTAAGACAGAAATTTGGTCTAAAACTTCAACTCCTCCCAAACGACGGTAAAGAGATTTCCTACTTTGCCCCTTTGCGCCTCTTACATCTAGGCGAACATACACAACATCGTTCCGCGATGACATATACGTTCCCCAATCTATACTAAACTTCTCGGAAATGGATACTGTACCAGGACGACCATTCCTGAAAAATACAAAATATTTGAAGTTATTCACTTGTTGTGTGTATCATTTGTGTATAACATATGGTAAAATGACATAAAATAATATAGAGTTGAGTGAGAGCAATAAACTCAGTTGAACAATAGGATATCGACCTTCGCGGCCTGTTGGCTTACTACATTTAGTATAAAGAAGTGAAAACTATAGAAATCATTTGGCAAAACAGAGATCTATCTATATTTTTAGATGAGATGGTGCGGTTAAACGAAATCCCAAGTGAACAAAATGGACGGTGATTTTATTTTATGTATTTTAATACATAGAGCATAAAGTGTTTTTTATTTATACCCTTTCAAAAGGGTTATGTGAATCAACATTTTGCAAATTATTTTTGACCCAATGACAGCGGAGTCGATCCATCGCGTGACCCAATCGTCATCAGTCTGTCCATCTAAGCATATATGTAGAATATGTCGGAAATGGTCGAATGTGAAAAAGATTCACTCTCATAGATTTTTCGGTATGTTATTAAAAACAGAATCCTCCTCCGAGAAATTAATATCTCTGAATAATTAAAATTTCCAAAAAGGTCTTAAAAACGTACCAAACAAATGTGACTATAACGACAAGAAAATGTTTCGGAAAATCAAAAAAAATTATGGAAGCCCTGTTGTTTGTTTTATTTGTTCCGAAATGTATCAAAAGGTATGGAAATATAAAGGAAAGGAGTGCCTTCTTTAATAATACCTAACATACCCATGCTAATGCAGGACCCAAATAAAATTTAACTATTCCTAACAATGTAACATCATTTCTATGCAGTACAAGCGTTAAGTTGGGAGTCCTTTTTTTCGCTCTACCTTCTCACAAATTTTTCACTGTGATAATCTATTCTATTAAGCCAAATTTTTTTGGTAAATGGTCAGTGTTTTTGTGTTCTTTTTCAACCCAAAAAAGGTGGATTATTTCAAATAAAGACAGTGACTTTAATATTGCTAGACTAATTCAGTCTTACACATTTCCCAATTTGGTTATTTTTTTTTTGTATTGTACATTGTACTTTCCGCTTATCGCTGCAGCGCCTTAATGTTGTTATTGGAGCAAGTGATCTGATTAAGCCGAATAATAACACCTACTTTTTATACCCTTGCAGGGTATTATAATTTCAGTCAGAAGTTTGCAACGCAGTGAAGGAGGCACCTCCAACTATATAAAGTATATATATTCTTGATCAGGATCAACAGCCGAGTCGATCTAACCATGTCCGTCTGTCCGTCTGTCCGTCTGTCCGTTTCTACGCAAAACTAATCTCCAGTTTTGAAGCTATCTGAATGAAACGTTGCAGTTAGTCATCTATATACTCTCACTCGTATATATATCGGAACGGGCCGGATCGGACGACTATATCATATAGCTGCCATAGGAATGATCAGAAAATTATTAAAAAAAATAATAATAACATTTTTAATTTCAAAAGAATTTGATCAAATTTGAGATATGGCCATTTCATATTATTTTATTTTATTCCAAATTTTATGCAAATCGGACTACTATATCATATAGGTCCCATAGGACCGATCCAGGTATTAATACAATTGAAAATTATAACTTTTCCAGTTTTCAACAGATTGTTTTAAATTTGAGATATAGCGGTTTTATATTATATTACAATTTTTTGTAAAATTTTATGAAAATCGGACTTCTATATCATATAGCTTCCATAGGAAGGATCGAGAAATTAATACAATTAAAAATTATAACTTCTCCAGTTTTCAACAGATTTTCATCAAATTTGAGATATAGCTAATTTATATTATTCTACAATTTGTGTAAAATTCTATGAAAATCGGACTACTATATCATATAGCTTCCATAGGAAGGATCGAGAAATTAATACAATTAATAATTATAACTTTTCCAGTTTTCAACAGATTTTCATCAAATTTGAGATATAACTAATTTATATTATTCTACAATTTCTGTAAAATTCTATGAAAATCGAACTACTATATCATATAGCTACCATAGGAAGGATCGAGAAATTAATACAATTAAAAATTATAACTTCTCCAGTTTTCAACAGATTTCCATCAAATTTGAGTTATAGCTAATTTATATTATTCTACAATTTGTGTAAAATTCTATGAAAATCGGACTACTATATCATATAGCTTCCATAGGAACGATCGAGAAATTAATACAATTAATAATTATAACTTTTCCAGTTTTCAACAGATTTTCATCAAATTTGAGATATAGCCATTTCATATTATTCTACAATTTTGTGTTAAATTTTACGAAACTCGAACTACCATATAATACAGCTGCCATAGAAACGATCAAGAAATTAATACTATTGAAAATTATAACTTTTCCAGTTTTCATCAGATTTTCATCAAATTTGAGATATAGCCTTTTTATATTATTCTACAATTTTGTGTTAAATTTTACGAAACTCGAACTACCATATAAGACAGCTGCCATAGAAACGATCAAGAAATTAATACAATTAAAAATTATAAATTTTTTCAGTTTTCAACAGATTTTTATCAAATTTGAGATATAACTAATTTATATTATTCTACAATTTCTGTAAAATTCTATGAAAATCGAACTACTATATCATATAGCTACCATAGGAAGGATCGAGAAATTAATACAATTAAAAATTATAACTTCTCCAGTTTTCAACAGATTTTCATAAAATTTGAGATATAGCTAATTTATATTATTCTACAATTTGTGTAAAATTCTATGAAAATCGGACTACTATATCATATAGCTTCCATAGGAAGGATCGAGAAATTAATACAATTAAAAATTATAACTTTTCCAGTTTTCAACAGATTTTTATCAAATTTGAGATATAGCTAATTTATATTATTCTACAATTTGTGTAAAATTCTATGAAAATCGGACTACTATATCATATAGGTCCCATAGGACCGATCGAGGTATTAATACAATTGAAAATTATAACTTTTCCAGGTTTCAACAGATTGTTTTAAACTTTAAGATATGGCGGTTTTATATTATTCTAAAATTTTTTGTAAAATTTTATGAAAATCGGACTTCTATATCATATAGCTTCCATAGGAAGGATCGAGAAATTAATAAAATTAAAAATTATAACTTCTCCAGTTTTCAACAGATTTTCATCAAATTTGAGTTATAGCTAATTTATATTATTCTACAATTTGTGTAAAATTCTATGAAAATCGGACTACTATATCATATAGCTTTCATAGGAAGGATCGAGAAATTAATACAATTAAAAATTATAACTTTTCCAGTTTTCAACAGATTTTCATCAAATTTGAGATATAGCCTTTTCATATTATTCTACAATTTTGTGTTAAATTTTACGAAACTCGAACTACCATATAATACAGCTGCCATAGAAACGATCAAGAAATTAATACTATTGAAAATTATAACTTTTCCAGTTTTCATCAGATTTTCATCAAATTTGAGATATAGCCTTTTTATATTATTCTACAATTTTGTGTTAAATTTTACGAAACTCGAACTACCATATAAGACAGCTGCCATAGAAACGATCAAGAAATTAATACAATTAAAAATTATAAATTTTTTCAGTTTTCAACAGATTTTTATCAAATTTGAGATATAACTAATTTATATTATTCTACAATTTCTGTAAAATTCTATGAAAATCGAACTACTATATCATATAGCTACCATAGGAAGGATCGAGAAATTAATACAATTAAAAATTATAACTTCTCCAGTTTTCAACAGATTTTCATCAAATTTGAGATATAGCTAATTTATATTATCCTACAATTTGTGTAAAATTCTATGAAAATCGGACTACTATACCATATAGCTCCCATAGTACCGATCGAGAAATTAATACAATTAAAAATTATAACTTTTCCAGTTTTCAACAAATTGTTTTAAATTTGAGATATAGCTGTTTTATATTATTCTAAAATTTTTTGTAAAATTCTATGAAAATCGGACTACTATATCATATAGCTGCCATAGGAAGGATCGAGAAATTAATACAATTAAAAATCATAACTTTTCCAGTTTTCAACAGATTTTCATCAAATTTGAGATATAGCCTTTTCATATTATTCTACAATTTTGTGTTAAATTTTACGAAACTCGAACTACCATATAATACAGTTGCCATAGAAACGATCAAGAAATTAATACTATTGAAAATTATAACTTTTCCAGTTTTCATCAGATTTTCATCAAATTTGAGATATAGCCTTTTCATATTATTCTACAATTTTGTGTTAAATTTTACGAAACTCGAACTACCATATAAGACAGCTGCCATAGAAACGATCAAGAAATTAATACAATTAAAAATTATACATTTTTTCAGTTTTCAACAGATTTTTATCAAATTTGAGATATAACTAATTTATATTATTCTACAATTTCTGTAAAATTCTATGAAAATCTAACTACTATATCATATAGCTACCATAGGAAGGATCGAGAAATTAATACAATTAAAAATTATAACTTCTCCAGTTTTCAACAGATTTTCATCAAATTTGAGTTATAGCTAATTTATATTATTCTACAATTTGTGTAAAATTCTATGAAAATCGGACTACTATATCATATAGCTCACATAAGAATGATCGAGAAATTAATATAATTAAAAATCATAACTTTTCCAATTTTCAACAGATTTTCATCAAATTTGAGATATAGCCATTTCATATTATTCTACAATTTTGGTTAAATTCTATGAAAATCGGACTACTATATCATATAGCTTCCATAGGAAGGATCGAGAAATTAATACAATTAAAAATTATAACTTTTCCAGTTTTCAACAGATTTTCATCAAATTTGAGATATAGTCTTTTCATATTATTCTACAATTTTGTGTTAAATTTTACGAAACTCGAACTACCATATAATACAGCTGCCATAGAAACGATCAAGAAATTAATACTATTGAAAATTATAACTTTTCCAGTTTTCATCAGATTTTCATCAAATTTGAGATATAGCCTTTTTATATTATTCTACAATTTTGTGTTAAATTTTACGAAACTCGAACTACCATATAAGACAGCTGCCATAGAAACGATCAAGAAATTAATACAATTAAAAATTATAAATTTTTTCAGTTTTCAACAGATTTTTATCAAATTTGAGATATAACTAATTTATATTATTCTACAATTTCTGTAAAATTCTATGAAAATCGAACTACTATATCATATAGCTACCATAGGAAGGATCGAGAAATTAATACAATTAAAAATTATAACTTCTCCAGTTTTCAACAGATTTTCATAAAATTTGAGATATAGCTAATTTATATTATTCTACAATTTGTGTAAAATTCTATGAAAATCGGACTACTATATCATATAGCTTCCATAGGAAGGATCGAGAAATTAATACAATTAAAAATTATAACTTTTCCAGTTTTCAACAGATTTTTATCAAATTTGAGATATAGCTAATTTATATTATTCTACAATTTGTGTAAAATTCTATGAAAATCGGACTACTATATCATATAGGTCCCATAGGACCGATCGAGGTATTAATACAATTGAAAATTATAACTTTTCCAGGTTTCAACAGATTGTTTTAAACTTTAAGATATGGCGGTTTTATATTATTCTAAAATTTTTTGTAAAATTTTATGAAAATCGGACTTCTATATCATATAGCTTCCATAGGAAGGATCGAGAAATTAATAAAATTAAAAATTATAACTTCTCCAGTTTTCAACAGATTTTCATCAAATTTGAGTTATAGCTAATTTATATTATTCTACAATTTGTGTAAAATTCTATGAAAATCGGACTACTATATCATATAGCTTTCATAGGAAGGATCGAGAAATTAATACAATTAAAAATTATAACTTTTCCAGTTTTCAACAGATTTTCATCAAATTTGAGATATAGCCTTTTCATATTATTCTACAATTTTGTGTTAAATTTTACGAAACTCGAACTACCATATAATACAGCTGCCATAGAAACGATCAAGAAATTAATACTATTGAAAATTATAACTTTTCCAGTTTTCATCAGATTTTCATCAAATTTGAGATATAGCCTTTTTATATTATTCTACAATTTTGTGTTAAATTTTACGAAACTCGAACTACCATATAAGACAGCTGCCATAGAAACGATCAAGAAATTAATACAATTAAAAATTATAAATTTTTTCAGTTTTCAACAGATTTTTATCAAATTTGAGATATAACTAATTTATATTATTCTACAATTTCTGTAAAATTCTATGAAAATCGAACTACTATATCATATAGCTACCATAGGAAGGATCGAGAAATTAATACAATTAAAAATTATAACTTCTCCAGTTTTCAACAGATTTTCATCAAATTTGAGATATAGCTAATTTATATTATCCTACAATTTGTGTAAAATTCTATGAAAATCGGACTACTATACCATATAGCTCCCATAGTACCGATCGAGAAATTAATACAATTAAAAATTATAACTTTTCCAGTTTTCAACAAATTGTTTTAAATTTGAGATATAGCTGTTTTATATTATTCTAAAATTTTTTGTAAAATTCTATGAAAATCGGACTACTATATCATATAGCTGCCATAGGAAGGATCGAGAAATTAATACAATTAAAAATTATAACTTTTCCAGTTTTCAACAGATTTTCATCAAATTTGAGATATAGCCTTTTCATATTATTCTACAATTTTGTGTTAAATTTTACGAAACTCGAACTACCATATAATACAGTTGCCATAGAAACGATCAAGAAATTAATACTATTGAAAATTATAACTTTTCCAGTTTTCATCAGATTTTCATCAAATTTGAGATATAGCCTTTTCATATTATTCTACAATTTTGTGTTAAATTTTACGAAACTCGAACTACCATATAAGACAGCTGCCATAGAAACGATCAAGAAATTAATACAATTAAAAATTATACATTTTTTCAGTTTTCAACAGATTTTTATCAAATTTGAGATATAACTAATTTATATTATTCTACAATTTCTGTAAAATTCTATGAAAATCTAACTACTATATCATATAGCTACCATAGGAAGGATCGAGAAATTAATACAATTAAAAATTATAACTTCTCCAGTTTTCAACAGATTTTCATCAAATTTGAGTTATAGCTAATTTATATTATTCTACAATTTGTGTA
Organism: Drosophila serrata; assembly: GCF_035046125.1. NCBI lineage: Eukaryota > Metazoa > Arthropoda > Insecta > Diptera > Drosophilidae > Drosophila > Drosophila serrata. Next base: position 15,824 of record NW_028257169.1, read on the forward strand.
AAATTCTATGAAAATCGGACTACTATATCATATAGCTCCCATAAGAAGGATCGAGAAATTAATATAATTAAAAATCATAACTTTTCCAATTTTCAACAGATTTTCATCAAATTTGAGATATAGCCATTTCATATTATTCTACAATTTGTGTAAAATTCTATGAAAATCGGACTACTATATCATATAGCTTCCATAGGAAGGATCGAGAAATTAATACAATTAAAAATTATAACTTTTCCAGTTTTCAACAGATTTTCATCAAATTTGAGATATAGCCTTTTCATATTATTCTACAATTTTGTGTTAAATTTTACGAAACTCGAACTACCATATAATACAGCTGCCATAGAAACGATCAAGAAATTAATACTATTGAAAATTATAACTTTTCCAGTTTTCATCAGATTTTCATCAAATTTGAGATATAGCCTTTTTATATTATTCTACAATTTTGTGTTAAATTTTACGAAACTCGAACTACCATATAAGACAGCTGCCATAGAAACGATCAAGAAATTAATACAATTAAAAATTATAAATTTTTTCAGTTTTCAACAGATTTTTATCAAATTTGAGATATAACTAATTTATATTATTCTACAATTTCTGTAAAATTCTATGAAAATCGAACTACTATATCATATAGCTACCATAGGAAGGATCGAGAAATTAATACAATTAAAAATTATAACTTCTCCAGTTTTCAACAGATTTTCATCAAATTTGAGATATAGCTAATTTATATTATCCTACAATTTGTGTAAAATTCTATGAAAATCGGTTTACTATACCATATAGCTCCCATAGGACCGATCAAGAAATTAATACAATTAAAAATTATAACTTTCCAGTTTTCAACAAATTGTTTTAAATTTGAGATATAGCTGTTTTATATTATTCTAAAATTTTTTGTAAAATTTTATGAAAATCGGACTTCTATATCATATAGCTTCCATAGGAAGGATCGAGAAATTAATACAATTAAAAATTATAACTTCTCCAGTTTTCAACAGATTTTCATCAAATTTAAGTTATAGCTAATTTATATTATTCTACAATTTGTGTAAAATTCTATGAAAATCGGACTACTATATCATATAGCTTCCATAGGAAGGATCGAGAAATTAATACAATTAAAAATTATAACTTTTCCAGTTTTCAACAGATTTTCATCAAATTTGAGTTATAGCTAATTTATATTATTCTACAATTTGTGTAAAATTCTATGAAAATCGGTTTACTATACCATATAGCTCCCATAGGACCGATCGAGAAATTAATACAATTAAAAATTATAACTTTTCCAGTTTTCAACAAATTGTTTTAAATTTGAGATATAGCTGTTTTATATTATTCTAAAATTTTTTGTAAAATTTTATGAAAATCGGACTACTATATCATATAGCTACCATAGGAAGGATCGAGAAATTAATACAATTAAAAATTATAACTTCTCCAGTTTTCAACAGATTTTCATCAAATTTGAGATATAGCTAATTTATATTATCCTACAATTTGTGTAAAATTCTATGAAAATCGGACTACTATACCATATAGCTCCCATAGGACCGATCGAGAAATTAATACAATTAAAAATTATAACTTTTCCAGTTTTCAACAAATTGTTTTAAATTTGAGATATAGCTGTTTTATATTATTCTAAAATTTTTTGTAAAATTCTATGAAAATCGGACTACTATATCATATAGCTTCCATAGGAAGGATCGAGAAATTAATACAATTAAAAATTATAACTTTTCCAGTTTTCAACAGATTTTCATCAAATTTGAGATATAGCCTTTTCATATTATTCTACAATTTTGTGTTAAATTTTACGAAACTCGAACTACCATATAAGACAGCTGCCATAGAAACGATCAAGAAATTAATACAATTAAAAATTATAAATTTTTTCAGTTTTCAACAGATTTTTATCAAATTTGAGATATAGCTAATTTATATTATTCTACAATTTGTGTAAAATTCTATGAAAATCGGACTACTATATCATATAGGTCCCATAGGACCGATCGAGGTATTAATACAATTGAAAATTATAACTTTTCCAGGTTTCAACAGATTGTTTTAAACTTTAAGATATGGCGGTTTTATATTATTCTAAAATTTTTTGTAAAATTTTATGAAAATCGGCCTTCTATATCATATAGCTTCCATATGAAGGATCGAGAAATTAATACAATTAAAAATTATAACTTCTCCAGTTTTCAACAGATTTTCATCAAATTTGAGTTATAGCTAATTTATATTATTCTACAATTTGTGTAAAATTCTATGAAAATCGGACTACTATATCATATAGCTTCCATAGGAAGGATCGAGAAATTAATACAATTAAAAATTATAACTTTTCCAGTTTTCAACAGATTTTCATCAAATTTGAGTTATAGGTAATTTATATTATTCTACAATTTGTGTAAAATTCTATGAAAATCGGACTTCTATATCATATAGCTTCCATAGGAAGGATCGAGAAATTAATACAATTAAAAATTATAACTTCTCCAGTTTTCAACAGATTTTCATCAAATTTGAGTTATAGCTAATTTATATTATTCTACAATTTGTGTAAAATTCTATGAAAATCGGACTACTATATCATATAGCTTCCATAGGAAGGATCGAAAAATTAATACAATTAAAAATTATAACTTTTCCAGTTTTCAACAGATTTTTATCAAATTTGAGATATAGCTAATTTATATTATTCTACAATTTGTGTAAAATTCTATGAAAATCGGACGACTATATCATATAGGTCCCATAGGACCGATCGAGGTATTAATACAATTGAAAATTATAACTTTTCCAGGTTTCAACAGATTGTTTTAAACTTTAAGATATGGCGGTTTTATATTATTCTAAAATTTTTTGTAAAATTTTATGAAAATCGGACTTCTATATCATATAGCTTCCATAGGAAGGATCGAGAAATTAATACAATTAAAAATTATAACTTCTCCAGTTTTCAACAGATTTTCATCAAATTTGAGTTATAGCTAATTTATATTATTCTACAATTTGTGTAAAATTCTATGAAAATCGGACTACTATATCATATAGCTTCCATAGGAAGGATCGAGAAATTAATACAATTAAAAATTATAACTTTTCCAGTTTTCAACAGATTTTCATCAAATTTGAGATATAGCCGTTTTATATTATTCTACAATTTTGTGTTAAATTTTACGAAACTCGAACTACCATATAATACAGCTGCCATAGAAACGATCAAGAAATTAATAAAATTATAACTTTTCCAGTTTTCATCAGATTTTCATCAAATTTGAGATATAGCCTTTTTATATTATTCTACAATTTTGTGTTAAATTTTACGAAACTCGAACTACCATATAATACAGCTCCCATAGAAACGATCAAGAAATTAATACAATTAAAAATTATAAATTTTTTCAGTTTTCAACAGATTTTCATCAAATTTGAGTTATAGCTAATTTATATTATTCTACAATTTCTGTAAAATTCTATGAAAATCGGACTACTATATCATATAGCTCCCATAGGAATGATCGAGAAATTAATACAATTAAAAATCATAACTTTTCCAATTTTCAACAGATTTTCATCAAATTTGAGTTATAGCTAATTTATATTATCCTACAATTTGTGTAAAATTCTATGAAAATCGGACTACTATACCATATAGCTCCCATAGGACCGATCGAGAAATTAATACAATTAAAAATTATAACTTTTCCAGTTTTCAACAAATTGTTTTAAATTTGAGATATAGCTGTTTTATATTATTCTAAAATTTTTTGTAAAATTCTATGAAAATCGGACTACTATATCATATAGCTTCCATAGGAAGGATCGAGAAATTAATACAATTAAAAATCATAACTTTTCCATTTTTCAACAGATTTTCATCAAATTTGAGATATAGCCATTTCATATTATTCTACAATTTTGGTTAAATTTTACGAAACTCGAACTACCATATAAGACAGCTGCCATAGAAACGATCAAGAAATTAATACTATTAAAAATTATAAATTTTTTCAGTTTTCAACAGATTTTTATCAAATTTGAGATATAACTAATTTATATTATTCTACAATTTCTGTAAAATTCTATGAAAATCGAACTACTATATCATATAGCTACCATAGGAAGGATCGAGAAATTAATACAATTAAAAATTATAACTTCTCCAGTTTTCAACAGATTTTCATCAAATTTGAGATATAGCTAATTTATATTATCCTACAATTTGTGTAAAATTCTATGAAAATCGGTTTACTATACCATATGGCTCCCATAGGACCGATCGAGAAATTAATACAATTAAAAATTATAACTTTTCCAGTTTTCAACAAATTGTTTTAAATTTGAGATATAGCTGTTTTATATTATTTTAAAATTTTTTGTAAAATTTTATGAAAATCGGACTTCTATATCATATAGCTTCCATAGGAAGGATCGAGAAATTAATACAATTAAAAATTATAACTTCTCCAGTTTTCAACAGATTTTCATCAAATTTGAGTTATAGCTAATTTATATTATTCTACAATTTGTGTAAAATTCTATGAAAATCGGACTACTATATCATATAGCTTCCATAGGAAGGATCGAGAAATTAATACAATTAAAAATTATAACTTTTCCAGTTTTCAACAGATTTTCATCAAATTTGAGTTATAGGTAATTTATATTATTCTACAATTTGTGTAAAATTCTATGAAAATCGGACTACTATATCATATAGCTACCATAGGAAGGATCGAGAAATTAATACAATTAAAAATTATAACTTCTCTAGTTTTCAACAGATTTTCATCAAATTTGAGATATAGCTAATTTATATTATCCTACAATTTGTGTAAAATTCTATGAAAATCGGACTACTATACCATATAGCTCCCATAGGACCGATCGAGAAATTAATACAATTAAAAATTATAACTTTTCCAGTTTTCAACAAATTGTTTTAAATTTGAGATATAGCTGTTTTATATTATTCTAAAATTTTTTGTAAAATTCTATGAAAATCGGACTACTATATCATATAGCTTCCATAGGAAGGATCGAGAAATTAATACAATTAAAAATTATAACTTTTCCAGTTTTCAACAGATTTTCATCAAATTTGAGATATAGCCTTTTCATATTATTCTACAATTTTGTGTTAAATTTTACGAAACTCGAACTACCATATAAGACAGCTGCCATAGAAACGATCAAGAAATTAATACTATTAAAAATTATAAATTTTTTCAGTTTTCAACAGATTTTTATCAAATTTGAGATATAACTAATTTATATTATTCTACAATTTCTGTAAAATTCTATGAAAATCGAACTACTATATCATATAGCTCCCATAGGACCGATCGAGAAATTAATACAATTAAAAATTATAACTTTTCCAGTTTTCAACAGATTTTCATCAAATTTGAGATATAGCCTTTTCATATTATTCTACAATTTTGTGTTAAATTTTACGAAACTCGAACTACCATATAATACAGCTGCCATAGAAACGATCAAGAAATTAATACTATTGAAAATTATAACTTTTCCAGTTTTCATCAGATTTTCATCAAATTTGAGATATAGCCTTTTTATATTATTCTACAATTTTGTGTTAAATTTTACGAAACTCGAACTACCATATAATACAGCTGCCATAGAAACGATCAAGAAATTAATACAATTAAAAATTATAAATTTTTTCAGTTTTCAACAGATTTTTATCAAATTTGAGATATAACTAATTTAAATTATTCTATAATTTCTGTAAAATTCTATGAAAATCTAACTACTATATCATATAGCTACCATAGGAAGGGTCGAGAAATTAATACAATTAAAAATTATAACTTCTCCAGTTTTCAACAGATTTTCATCAAATTTGAGTTATAGCTAATTTATATTATCCTACAATTTGTGTAAAATTCTATGAAAATCGGACTACTATACCATATAGCTCCCATAGGACCGATCGAGAAATTAATACAATTAAAAATTATAACTTTTCCAGTTTTCAACAAATTGTTTTAAATTTGAGATATAGCTGTTTTATATTATTCTAAAATTTTTTGTAAAATTCTATGAAAATCGGACTACTATATCATATAGCTTCCATAGGAAGGATCGAGAAATTAATACAATTAAAAATTATAACTTTTCCAGTTTTCAACAGATTTTCATCAAATTTGAGATATAGCCTTTTCATATTATTCTACAATTTTGTGTTAAATTTTACGAAACTCGAACTACCATATAATACAGCTGCCATAGAAACGATCAAGAAATTAATACTATTGAAAATTATAACTTTTCCAGTTTTCATCAGATTTTCATCAAATTTGAGATATAGCCTTTTTATATTATTCTACAATTTTGTGTTAAATTTTACGAAACTCGAACTACCAAATAAGACAGCTGCCATAGAAACGATCAAGAAATTAATACTATTAAAAATTATAAATTTTTTCAGTTTTCAACAGATTTTTATCAAATTTGAGATATAACTAATTTATATTATTCTACAATTTCTGTAAAATTCTATGAAAATCGAACTACTATATCATATAGCTACCATAGGAAGGATCGAGAAATTAATACAATTAAAAATTATAACTTCTCCAGTTTTCAACAGATTTTCATCAAATTTGAGATATAGCTAATTTATATTATCCTACAATTTGTGTAAAATTCTATGAAAATCGGACTACTATACCATATAGCTCCCATAGGACCGATCGAGAAATTAATACAATTAAAAATTATAACTTTTCCAGTTTTCAACAAATTGTTTTAAATTTGAGATATAGCTGTTTTATATTATTCTAAAATTTTTTGTAAAATTCTATGAAAATCGGACTACTATATCATATAGCTTCCATAGGAAGGAGCGAGAAATTAATACAATTAAAAATTATAACTTTTCCAGTTTTCAACAGATTTTCATCAAATTTGAGATATAGCCTTTTCATATTATTCTACAATTTTGTGTTAAATTTTACGAAACTCGAACTACCATATAAGACAGCTGCCATAGAAACGATCAAGAAATTAATACAATTAAAAATTATAACTTTTCCAGTTTTCAACAAATTGTTTTAAATTTGAGATATAGCTGTTTTATATTATTTTAAAATTTTTTGTAAAATTTTATGAAAATCGGACTTCTATATCATATAGCTTCCATAGGAAGGATCGAGAAATTAATACAATTAAAAATTATAACTTCTCCAGTTTTCAACAGATTTTCATCAAATTTGAGATATAGCTAATTTATATTATCCTACAATTTGTGTAAAATTCTATGAAAATCGGACTACTATACCATATAGCTCCCATAGGACCGATCGAGAAATTAATACAATTAAAAATTATAACTTTTCCAGTTTTCAACAAATTGTTTTAAATTTGAGATATAGCTGTTTTATATTATTCTAAATTTTTTTGTAAAATTCTATGAAAATCGGACTACTATATCATATAGCTTCCATAGGAAGGATCGAGAAATTAATACAATTAAAAATTATAACTTTTCCAGTTTTCAACAGATTTTCATCAAATTTGAGATACAGCCTATTCATATTATTCTACAATTTTGTTTTAAATTTTACGAAACTCGAACTACCATATAATACAGCTGCCATAGAAACGATCAAGAAATTAATACAATTAAAAATTATAACTTTTCCAGTTTTCAACAGATTTTTATCAAATTTGAGATATAACTAATTTATATTATTCTACAATTTCTGTAAAATTCTATGAAAATCGAACTACTATATCATATAGCTTCCATAGGAAGGATCGAGAAATTAATACAATTAAAAATTATAACTTTTCCAGTTTTCAACAGATTTTCATCAAATTTGAGATATAGCCTTTTCATATTATTCTACAATTTTGTGTTAAATTTTACGAAACTCGAACTACCATATAATACAGCTGCCATAGAAACGATCAAGAAATTAATACTATTGAAAATTATAACTTTTCCAGTTTTCATCAGATTTTCATCAAATTTGAGATATAGCCTTTTTATATTATTCTACAATTTTGTGTTAAATTTTACGAAACTCGAACTACCATATAAGACAGCTGCCATAGAAACGATCAAGAAATTAATACAATTAAAAATTATAAATTTTTTCAGTTTTCAACAGATTTTTATCAAATTTGAGATATAACTAATTTATATTATTCTACAATTTCTGTAAAATTCTATGAAAATCTAACTACTATATCATATAGCTACCATAGGAAGGGTCGAGAAATTAATACAATTAAAAATTATAACTTCTCCAGTTTTCAACAGATTTTCATCAAATTTGAGTTATAGCTAATTTATATTATTCTACAATTTGTGTAAAATTCTATGAAAATCGGACTACTATATCATATAGCTTCCATAGGAAGGATCGAGAAATTAATACAATTAAAAATTATAACTTTTCCAGTTTTCAACAGATTTTCATCAAATTTGAGTTATAGCTAATTTATATTATTCTACAATTTGTGTAAAATTCTATGAAAATCGGACTACTATATCATATAGCTTCCATAGGAAGGATCGAGAAATTAATACAATTAAAATTATAACTTTTCCAGTTTTCAACAGATTTTCATCAAATTTGAGTTATAGCTAATTTATATTATTCTACAATTTGTGTAAAATTCTATGAAAATCGGACTACTATATCATATAGCTCCCATAGGAAGGATCGAGAAATTAATACAATTAAAAATTATAACTTTTCCAGTTTTCAACAGATTTTCATCAAATTTGAGATATAGCCTTTTCATATTATTCTACAATTTTTGTTAAATTTTACGAAACTCGAACTACCATATAAGACAGCTGCCATAGAAACGATCAAGAAATTAATACTATTAAAAATTATAAATTTTTTCAGTTTTCAACAGATTTTTATCAAATTTGAGATATAACTAATTTATATTATTCTACAATTTCTGTAAAATTCTATGAAAATCGAACTACTATATCATATAGCTACCATAGGAAGGATCGAGAAATTAATACAATTAAAAATTATAACTTCTCCAGTTTTCAACAGATTTTCATCAAATTTGAGATATAGCTAATTTATATTATCCTACAATTTGTGTAAAATTCTATGAAAATCGGTTTACTATACCATATAGCTCCCATAGGACCGATCGAGAAATTAATACAATTAAAAATTATAACTTTTCCAGTTTTCAACAAATTGTTTTAAATTTGAGATATAGCTGTTTTATATTATTTTAAAATTTTTTGTAAAATTTTATGAAAATCGGACTTCTATATCATATAGCTTCCATAGGAAGGATCGAGAAATTAATACAATTAAAAATTATAACTTCTCCAGTTTTCAACAGATTTTCATCAAATTTGAGTTATAGCTAATTTATATTATTCTACAATTTGTGTAAAATTCTATGAAAATCGGACTACTATATCATATAGCTTCCATAGGAAGGATCGAGAAATTAATACAATTAAAAATTATAACTTTTCCAGTTTTCAACAGATTTTCATCAAATTTGAGTTATAGGTAATTTATATTATTCTACAATTTGTGTAAAATTCTATGAAAATCGGACTACTATATCATATAGCTACCATAGGAAGGATCGAGAAATTAATACAATTAAAAATTATAACTTCTCCAGTTTTCAACAGATTTTCATCAAATTTGAGATATAGCTAATTTATATTATCCTACAATTTGTGTAAAATTCTATGAAAATCGGACTACTATACCATATAGCTCCCATAGGACCGATCGAGAAATTAATACAATTAAAAATTATAACTTTTCCAGTTTTCAACAAATTGTTTTAAATTTGAGATATAGCTGTTTTATATTATTCTAAAATTTTTTGTAAAATTCTATGAAAATCGGACTACTATATCATATAGCTTCCATAGGAAGGATCGAGAAATTAATACAATTAAAAATTATAACTTTTCCAGTTTTCAACAGATTTTCATCAAATTTGAGATATAGCCTTTTCATATTATTCTACAATTTTGTGTTAAATTTTACGAAACTCGAACTACCATATAAGACAGCTGCCATAGAAACGATCAAGAAATTAATACTATTAAAAATTATAAATTTTTTCAGTTTTCAACAGATTTTTATCAAATTTGAGATATAACTAATTTATATTATTCTACAATTTCTGTAAAATTCTATGAAAATCGAACTACTATATCATATAGCTACCATAGGAAGGATCGAGAAATTAATACAATTAAAAATTATAACTTCTCCAGTTTTCAACAAATTGTTTTAAATTTGAGATATAGCTGTTTTATATTATTCTAAAATTTTTTGTAAAATTCTATGAAAATCGGACTACTATATCATATAGCTTCCATAGGAAGGATCGAGAAATTAATACAATTAAAAATTATAACTTTTCCAGTTTTCAACAGATTTTCATCAAATTTGAGATATAGCTAATTTATATTATCCTACAATTTGTGTAAAATTCTATGAAAATCGGACTACTATACCATATAGCTCCCATAGGACCGATCGAGAAATTAATACAATTAAAAATTATAACTTTTCCAGTTTTCAACAAATTGTTTTAAATTTGAGATATAGCTGTTTTATATTATTCTAAAATTTTTTGTAAAATTCTATGAAAATCGGACTACTATATCATATAGCTTCCATAGGAAGGATCGAGAAATTAATACAATTAAAAATTATAACTTTTCCAGTTTTCAACAGATTTTCATCAAATTTGAGATATAGCCTTTTCATATTATTCTACAATTTTGTGTTAAATTTTACGAAACTCGAACTACCATATAAGACAGCTGCCATAGAAACGATCAAGAAATTAATACTATTAAAAATTATAAATTTTTTCAGTTTTCAACAGATTTTTATCAAATTTGAGATATAACTAATTTATATTATTCTACAATTTCTGTAAAATTCTATGAAAATCGGACTTCTATATCATATAGCTTCCATAGGAAGGATCGAGAAATTAATACAATTAAAAATTATAACTTCTCCAGTTTTCAACAGATTTTCATCAAATTTGAGTTATAGCTAATTTATATTATTCTACAATTTGTGTAAAATTCTATGAAAATCGGACTTCTATATCATATAGCTTCCATAGGAAGGATCGAGAAATTAATACAATTAAAAATTATAACTTTTCCAGTTTTCAACAGATTTTCATCAAATTTGAGTTATAGGTAATTTATATTATTCTACAATTTGTGTAAAATTCTATGAAAATCGGACTACTATATCATATAGCTACCATAGGAAGGATCGAGAAATTAATACAATTAAAAATTATAACTTCTCCAGTTTTCAACAGATTTTCATCAAATTTGAGATATAGCTAATTTATATTATCCTACAATTTGTGTAAAATTCTATGAAAATCGGACTACTATACCATATAGCTCCCATAGGACCGATCGAGAAATTAATACAATTAAAAATTATAACTTTTCCAGTTTTCAACAGATTTTCATCAAATTTGAGATACAGTCTATTCATATTATTCTACAATTTTGTTTTAAATTTTACGAAACTCGAACTACCATATAATACAGCTGCCATAGAAACGATCAAGAAATTAATACAATTAAAAATTATAACTTTTCCAGTTTTCAACAGATTTTTATCAAATTTGAGATATAACTAATTTATATTATTCTACAATTTCTGTAAAATTCTATGAAAATCGAACTACTATATCATATAGCTTCCATAGGAAGGATCGAGAAATTAATACAATTAAAAATTATAACTTTTCCAGTTTTCAACAGATTTTCATCAAATTTGAGATATAGCCTTTTCATATTATTCTACAATTTTGTGTTAAATTTTACGAAACTCGAACTACCATATAATACAGCTGCCATAGAAACGATCAAGAAATTAATACTATTGAAAATTATAACTTTTCCAGTTTTCATCAGATTTTCATCAAATTTGAGATATAGCCTTTTTATATTATTCTACAATTTTGTGTTAAATTTTACGAAACTCGAACTACCATATAATACAGCTGCCATAGAAACGATCAAGAAATTAATACAATTAAAAATTATAAATTTTTTCAGTTTTCAACAGATTTTTATCAAATTTGAGATATAACTAATTTATATTATTCTACAATTTCTGTAAAATTCTATGAAAATCGAACTACTATATCATATAGCTACCATAGGAAGGGTCGAGAAATTAATACAATTAAAAATTATAACTTCTCCAGTTTTCAACAGATTTTCATCAAATTTGAGTTATAGCTAATTTATATTATTCTACAATTTGTGTAAAATTCTATGAAAATCGGACTACTATATCATATAGCTTCCATAGGAAGGATCGAGAAATTAATACAATTAAAAATTATAACTTTTCCAGTTTTCAACAGATTTTCATCAAATTTGAGTTATAGCTAATTTATATTATTCTACAATTTGTGTAAAATTCTATGAAAATCGGACTACTATATCATATAGCTTCCATAGGAAGGATCGAGAAATTAATACAATTAAAATTATAACTTTTCCAGTTTTCAACAGATTTTCATCAAATTTGAGTTATAGCTAATTTATATTATTCTACAATTTGTGTAAAATTCTATGAAAATCGGACTACTATATCATATAGCTTCCATAGGAAGGATCGAGAAATTAATACAATTAAAAATTATAACTTTTCCAGTTTTCAACAGATTTTCATCAAATTTGAGATATAGCCTTTTCATATTATTCTACAATTTTGTGTTAAATTTTACGAAACTCGAACTACCATATAATACAGCTGCCATAGAAACGATCAAGAAATTAATACTATTGAAAATTATAACTTTTCCAGTTTTCATCAGATTTTCATCAAATTTGAGATATAGCCTTTTTATATTATTCTACAATTTTGTGTTAAATTTTACGAAACTCGAACTACCATATAAGACAGCTGCCATAGAAACGATCAAGAAATTAATACAATTAAAAATTATAAATTTTTTCAGTTTTCAACAGATTTTTATCAAATTTGAGATATAACTAATTTATATTATTCTACAATTTCTGTAAAATTCTATGAAAATCTAACTACTATATCATATAGCTACCATAGGAAGGGTCGAGAAATTAATACAATTAAAAATTATAACTTCTCCAGTTTTCAACAGATTTTCATCAAATTTGAGTTATAGCTAATTTATATTATCCTACAATTTGTGTAAAATTCTATGAAAATCGGACTACTATACCATATAGCTCCCATAGGACCGATCGAGAAATTAATACAATTAAAAATTATAACTTTTCCAGTTTTCAACAAATTGTTTTAAATTTGAGATATAGCTGTTTTATATTATTCTAAAATTTTTTGTAAAATTCTATGAAAATCGGACTACTATATCATATAGCTTCCATAGGAAGGATCGAGAAATTAATACAATTAAAAATTATAACTTTTCCAGTTTTCAACAGATTTTCATCAAATTTGAGATATAGCCTTTTCATATTATTCTACAATTTTGTGTTAAATTTTACGAAACTCGAACTACCATATAAGACAGCTGCCATAGAAACGATCAAGAAATTAATACTATTAAAAATTATAAATTTTTTCAGTTTTCAACAGATTTTTATCAAATTTGAGATATAACTAATTTATATTATTCTACAATTTCTGTAAAATTCTATGAAAATCGAACTACTATATCATATAGCTACCATAGGAAGGATCGAGAAATTAATACAATTAAAAATTATAACTTCTCCAGTTTTCAACAGATTTTCATCAAATTTGAGATATAGCTAATTTATATTATCCTACAATTTGTGTAAAATTCTATGAAAATCGGTTTACTATACCATATAGCTCCCATAGTTTTGAGTTATAGCTAATTTATATTATTCTACAATTTGTGTAAAATTCTATGAAAATCGGACTACTATATCATATAGCTTCCATAGGAAGGATCGATAAATTAATACAATTAAAAATTATAACTTTTCCAGTTTTCAACAGATTTTCATCAAATTTGAGTTATAGCTAATTTATATTATTCTACAATTTTGGTTAAATTTTATTAATATCGGACTTCTATTTCATATAGCTCACAATAGAATGATCGAGAAATTAATACAATTAAAATTATAACTTTTCCAGTTTTCAACAGATTTTCATCAAATTTGAGATATAGCCATTTCTTATTATTCTACAATTTTTGTTAAATTTTATGAAAATCTGACTTCTATATCATATAGCTTCCATAGGAAGGATCGAGAAATTAATACAATTAAAAATTATAACTTTTCCAGTTTTCAACAGATTTTCATCAAATTTGAGATATAGCCTTTTCATATTATTCTACAATTTTGTGTTAAATTTTACGAAACTCGAACTACCATATAATACAGCTGCCATAGAAACGATCAAGAAATTAATACTATTGAAAATTATAACTTTTCCAGTTTTCATCAGATTTTCATCAAATTTGAGATATAGCCTTTTTATATTATTCTACAATTTTGTGTTAAATTTTACGAAACTCGAACTACCATATAAGACAGCTGCCATAGAAACGATCAAGAAATTAATACAATTAAAAATTATAAATTTTTTCAGTTTTCAACAGATTTTTATCAAATTTGAGATATAACTAATTTATATTATTCTACAATTTCTGTAAAATTCTATGAAAATCTAACTACTATATCATATAGCTACCATAGGAAGGATCGAGAAATTAATACAATTAAAAATTATAACTTTTCCAGTTTTCAACAAATTGTTTTAAATTTGAGATATAGCTGTTTTATATTATTCTAAAATTTTTTGTAAAATTCTATGAAAATCGGACTACTATATCATATAGCTTCCATAGGAAGGATCGAGAAATTAATACAATTAAAAATTATAACTTTTCCAGTTTTCAACAGATTTTCATCAAATTTGAGATATAGCCTTTTCATATTATTCTACAATTTTGTGTTAAATTTTACGAAACTCGAACTACCATATAAGACAGCTGCCATAGAAACGATCAAGAAATTAATACTATTAAAAATTATAAATTTTTTCAGTTTTCAACAGATTTTTATCAAATTTGAGATATAACTAATTTATATTATTCTACAATTTCTGTAAAATTCTATGAAAATCGAACTACTATATCATATAGCTACCATAGGAAGGATCGAGAAATTAATACAATTAAAAATTATAACTTCTCCAGTTTTCAACAGATTTTCATCAAATTTGAGATATAGCTAATTTATATTATCCTACAATTTGTGTAAAATTCTATGAAAATCGGTTTACTATACCATATAGCTCCCATAGTTTTGAGTTATAGCTAATTTATATTATTCTACAATTTGTGTAAAATTCTATGAAAATCGGACTACTATATCATATAGCTTCCATAGGAAGGATCGATAAATTAATACAATTAAAAATTATAACTTTTCCAGTTTTCAACAGATTTTCATCAAATTTGAGTTATAGCTAATTTATATTATTCTACAATTTGTGTAAAATTCTATGAAAATCGGACTACTATATCATATAGCTTCCATAGGAAGGATCGAGAAATTAATACAATTAAAATTATAACTTTTCCAGTTTTCAACAGATTTTCATCAAATTTGAGTTATAGCTAATTTATATTATTCTACAATTTGTGTAAAATTCTATGAAAATCGGACTACTATATCATATAGCTTCCATAGGAAGGATCGAGAAATTAATACAATTAAAAATTATAACTTTTCCAGTTTTCAACAGATTTTCATCAAATTTGAGATATAGCCTTTTCATATTATTCTACAATTTTGTGTTAAATTTTACGAAACTCGAACTACCATATAATACAGCTGCCATAGAAACGATCAAGAAATTAATACTATTGAAAATTATAACTTTTCCAGTTTTCATCAGATTTTCATCAAATTTGAGATATAGCCTTTTTATATTATTCTACAATTTTGTGTTAAATTTTACGAAACTCGAACTACCATATAAGACAGCTGCCATAGAAACGATCAAGAAATTAATACAATTAAAAATTATAAATTTTTTCAGTTTTCAACAGATTTTTATCAAATTTGAGATATAACTAATTTATATTATTCTACAATTTCTGTAAAATTCTATGAAAATCGAACTACTATATCATATAGCTACCATAGGAAGGGTCGAGAAATTAATACAATTAAAAATTATAACTTCTCCAGTTTTCAACAGATTTTCATCAAATTTGAGATATAGCTAATTTATATTATCCTACAATTTGTGTAAAATTCTATGAAAATCGGACTACTATACCATATAGCTCCCATAGGACCGATCGAGAAATTAATACAATTAAAAATTATAACTTTTCCAGTTTTCAACAAATTGTTTTAAATTTGAGATATAGCTGTTTTATATTATTCTAAAATTTTTTGTAAAATTTTATGAAAATCGGACTTCTATATCATATAGCTTCCATAGGAAGGATCGAGAAATTAATACAATTAAAAATTATAACTT
Organism: Drosophila serrata; assembly: GCF_035046125.1. Classification (NCBI taxonomy): domain Eukaryota; kingdom Metazoa; phylum Arthropoda; class Insecta; order Diptera; family Drosophilidae; genus Drosophila; species Drosophila serrata. The sequence goes on from NW_028257169.1 coordinate 32,377, forward strand.
TTCCAGTTTTCAACAGATTTTCATCAAATTTGAGATATAGCTAATTTATATTATTCTACAATTTGTGTAAAATTCTATGAAAATCGGACTTCTATATCATATAGCTTCCATAGGAAGGATCGAGAAATTAATACAATTAAAAATTATAACTTTTCCAGTTTTCAACAGATTTTCATCAAATTTGAGTTATAGGTAATTTATATTATTCTACAATTTGTGTAAAATTCTATGAAAATCGGACTACTATATCATATAGCTTCCATAGGAAGGATCGAGAAATTAATACAATTAAAAATTATAACTTCTCCAGTTTTCAACAGATTTTCATCAAATTTGAGATATAGCTAATTTATATTATCCTACAATTTGTGTAAAATTCTATGAAAATCGGACTACTATACCATATAGCTCCCATAGGACCGATCGAGAAATTAATACAATTAAAAATTATAACTTTTCCAGTTTTCAACAAATTGTTTTAAATTTGAGATATAGCTGTTTTATATTATTCTAAATTTTTTTGTAAAATTTTATGAAAATCGGACTTCTATATCATATAGCTCCCATAGGAATGATCGAGAAATTAATACAATTAAAAATTATAACTTTTCCAGTTTTCAACAGATTTTCATCAAATTTGAGATACAGCCTATTCATATTATGCTACAATTTTGTTTTAAATTTTACGAAACTCGAACTACCATATAATACAGCTGCCATAGAAACGATCAAGAAATTAATACAATTAAAAATTATAACTTTTCCAGTTTTCAACAGATTTTTATCAAATTTGAGATATAACTAATTTATATTATTCTACAATTTCTGTAAAATTCTATGAAAATCGAACTACTATATCATATAGCTTCCATAGGAAGGATCGAGAAATTAATACAATTAAAAATTATAACTTTTCCAGTTTTCAACAGATTTTCATCAAATTTGAGATATAGCCTTTTCATATTATTCTACAATTTTGTGTTAAATTTTACGAAACTCGAACTACCATATAATACAGCTGCCATAGAAACGATCAAGAAATTAATACTATTGAAAATTATAACTTTTCCAGTTTTCATCAGATTTTCATCAAATTTGAGATATAGCCTTTTTATATTATTCTACAATTTTGTGTTAAATTTTACGAAACTCGAACTACCATATAAGACAGCTGCCATAGAAACGATCAAGAAATTAATACAATTAAAAATTATAAATTTTTTCAGTTTTCAACAGATTTTTATCAAATTTGAGATATAACTAATTTATATTATTCTACAATTTCTGTAAAATTCTATGAAAATCGAACTACTATATCATATAGCTACCATAGGAAGGGTCGAGAAATTAATACAATTAAAAATTATAACTTCTCCAGTTTTCAACAGATTTTCATCAAATTTGAGTTATAGCTAATTTATATTATCCTACAATTTGTGTAAAATTCTATGAAAATCGGACTACTATACCATATAGCTCCCATAGGACCGATCGAGAAATTAATACAATTAAAAATTATAACTTTTCCAGTTTTCAACAAATTGTTTTAAATTTGAGATATAGCTGTTTTATATTATTCTAAAATTTTTTGTAAAATTTTATGAAAATCGGACTACTATATCATATAGCTTCCATAGGAAGGATCGAGAAATTAATACAATTAAAAATTATAACTTTTCCAGTTTTCAACAGATTTTCATCAAATTTGAGATATAGCCTTTTCATATTATTCTACAATTTTTTGTTAAATTTTAAGAAACTCGAACTACCATATAAGACAGCTGCCATAGAAACGATCAAGAAATTAATACTATTAAAAATTATAAATTTTTTCAGTTTTCAACAGATTTTTATCAAATTTGAGATATAACTAATTTATATTATTCTACAATTTCTGTAAAATTCTATGAAAATCGAACTACTATATCATATAGCTACCATAGGAAGGATCGAGAAATTAATACAATTAAAAATTATAACTTCTCCAGTTTTCAACAGATTTTCATCAAATTTGAGATATAGCTAATTTATATTATCCTACAATTTGTGTAAAATTCTATGAAAATCGGTTTACTATATCATATAGCTCCCATAGGACCGATCGAGAAATTAATACAATTGAAAATTATAACTTTTCCAGTTTTCCACAAATTGTTTTAAATTTGAGATATAGCTGTTTTATATTATTTTAAAATTTTTTGTAAAATTTTATGAAAATCGGACTTCTATATCATATAGCTTCCATAGGAAGGATCGAGAAATTAATACAATTAAAAATTATAACTTCTCCAGTTTTCAACAGATTTTCATCAAATTTGAGTTATAGCTAATTTATATTATTCTACAATTTGTGTAAAATTCTATGAAAATCGGACTTCTATATCATATAGCTTCCATAGGAAGGATCGAGAAATTAATACAATTAAAAATTATAACTTTTCCAGTTTTCAACAGATTTTCATCAAATTTGAGTTATAGGTAATTTATATTATTCTACAATTTGTGTAAAATTCTATGAAAATCGGACTACTATATCATATAGCTACCATAGGAAGGATCGAGAAATTAATACAATTAAAAATTATAACTTCTCCAGTTTTCAACAGATTTTCATCAAATTTGAGATATAGCTAATTTATATTATCCTACAATTTGTGTAAAATTCTATGAAAATCGGACTACTATACCATATAGCTCCCATAGGACCGATCGAGAAATTAATACAATTAAAAATTATAACTTTTCCAGTTTTCAACAAATTGTTTTAAATTTGAGATATAGCTGTTTTATATTATTCTAAATTTTTTTGTAAAATTCTATGAAAATCGGACTACTATATCATATAGCTTCCATAGGAAGGATCGAGAAATTAATACAATTAAAAATCATAACTTTTCCATTTTTCAACAGATTTTCATCAAATTTGAGATACAGCCATTTCATATTATTCTACAATTTTGTTTTAAATTTTACGAAACTCGAACTACCATATAATACAGCTGCCATAGAAACGATCAAGAAATTAATACAATTAAAAATTATAACTTTTCCAGTTTTCAACAGATTTTTATCAAATTTGAGATATAACTAATTTATATTATTCTACAATTTCTGTAAAATTCTATGAAAATCGAACTACTATATCATATAGCTTCCATAGGAAGGATCGAGAAATTAATACAATTAAAAATTATAACTTTTCCAGTTTTCAACAGATTTTCATCAAATTTGAGATATAGCCTTTTCATATTATTCTACAATTTTGTGTTAAATTTTACGAAACTCGAACTACCATATAATACAGCTGCCATAGAAACGATCAAGAAATTAATACTATTGAAAATTATAACTTTTCCAGTTTTCATCAGATTTTCATCAAATTTGAGATATAGCCTTTTTATATTATTCTACAATTTTGTGTTAAATTTTACGAAACTCGAACTACCATATAAGACAGCTGCCATAGAAACGATCAAGAAATTAATACAATTAAAAATTATAAATTTTTTCAGTTTTCAACAGATTTTTATCAAATTTGAGATATAACTAATTTATATTATTCTACAATTTCTGTAAAATTCTATGAAAATCTAACTACTATATCATATAGCTACCATAGGAAGGGTCGAGAAATTAATACAATTAAAAATTATAACTTCTCCAGTTTTCAACAGATTTTCATCAAATTTGAGTTATAGCTAATTTATATTATTCTACAATTTGTGTAAAATTCTATGAAAATCGGACTACTATATCATATAGCTTCCATAGGAAGGATCGAGAAATTAATACAATTAAAAATTATAACTTTTCCAGTTTTCAACAGATTTTCATCAAATTTGAGTTATAGCTAATTTATATTATTCTACAATTTGTGTAAAATTCTATGAAAATCGGACTACTATATCATATAGCTTCCATAGGAAGGATCGAGAAATTAATACAATTAAAATTATAACTTTTCCAGTTTTCAACAGATTTTCATCAAATTTGAGTTATAGCTAATTTATATTATTCTACAATTTGTGTAAAATTCTATGAAAATCGGACTACTATATCATATAGCTTCCATAGGAAGGATCGAGAAATTAATACAATTAAAAATTATAACTTTTCCAGTTTTCAACAGATTTTCATCAAATTTGAGATATAGCCTTTTCATATTATTCTACAATTTTGTGTTAAATTTTACGAAACTCGAACTACCATATAATACAGCTGCCATAGAAACGATCAAGAAATTAATACTATTGAAAATTATAACTTTTCCAGTTTTCAACAAATTGTTTTAAATTTGAGATATAGCTGTTTTATATTATTCTAAAATTTTTTGTAAAATTCTATGAAAATCGGACTACTATATCATATAGCTTCCATAGGAAGGATCGAGAAATTAATACAATTAAAAATTATAAATTTTTTCAGTTTTCAACAGATTTTTATCAAATTTGAGATACAACTAATTTATATTATTCTACAATTTCTGTAAAATTCTATGAAAATCGAACTACTATATCATATAGCTACCATAGGAAGGATCGAGAAATTAATACAATTAAAAATTATAACTTCTCCAGTTTTCAACAGATTTTCATCAAATTTGAGATATAGCTAATTTATATTATCCTACAATTTGTGTAAAATTCTATGAAAATCGGACTACTATACCATATAGCTCCCATAGGACCGATCGAGAAATTAATACAATTAAAAATTATAACTTTTCCAGTTTTCAACAAATTGTTTTAAATTTGAGATATAGCTGTTTTATATTATTCTAAAATTTTTTGTAAAATTCTATGAAAATCGGACTACTATATCATATAGCTTCCATAGGAAGGATCGAGAAATTAATACAATTAAAAATTATAACTTTTCCAGTTTTCAACAGATTTTCATCAAATTTGAGATACAGCCTATTCATATTATTCTACAATTTTGTTTTAAATTTTACGAAACTCGAACTACCATATAATACAGCTGCCATAGAAACGATCAAGAAATTAATACAATTAAAAATTATAACTTTTCCAGTTTTCATCAGATTTTCATCAAATTTGAGATATAGCCTTTTTATATTATTCTACAATTTTGTGTTAAATTTTACGAAACTCGAACTACCATATAAGACAGCTGCCATAGAAACGATCAAGAAATTAATACAATTAAAAATTATAAATTTTTTCAGTTTTCAACAGATTTTTATCAAATTTGAGATATAACTAATTTATATTATTCTACAATTTCTGTAAAATTCTATGAAAATTGAACTACTATATCATATAGCTACCATAGGAAGGATCGAGAAATTAATACAATTAAAAATTATAACTTCTCCAGTTTTCAACAGATTTTCATCAAATTTGAGATATAGCTAATTTATATTATCCTACAATTTGTGTAAAATTCTATGAAAATCGGACTACTATACCATATAGCTCCCATAGGACCGATCGAGAAATTAATACAATTAAAAATTATAACTTTTCCAGTTTTCAACAGATTGTTTTAAATTTGAGATATAGCTGTTTTATATTATTCTAAAATTTTTTGTAAAATTCTATGAAAATCGGACTACTATATCATATAGCTTCCATAGGAAGGATCGAGAAATTAATACAATTAAAAATTATAACTTTTCCAGTTTTCAACAGATTTTCATCAAATTTGAGATATAGCCTTTTCATATTATTCTACAATTTTGTGTTAAATTTTACGAAACTCGAACTACCATATAATACAGCTGCCATAGAAACGATCAAGAAATTAGTACTATTGAAAATTATAACTTTTCCAGTTTTCATCAGATTTTCATCAAATTTGAGATATAGCCTTTTTATATTATTCTACAATTTTGTGTTAAATTTTACGAAACTCGAACTACCATATAAGACAGCTGCCATAGAAACTATCAAGAAATTAATACAATTAAAAATTATAAATTTTTTCAGTTTTCAACAGATTTTTATCAAATTTGAGATATAACTAATTTATATTATTCTACAATTTCTGTAAAATTCTATGAAAATTGAACTACTATATCATATAGCTACCATAGGAAGGATCGAGAAATTAATAATAATAATAATTAATTAAATTAAAAATTATAACTTCTCCAGTTTTCAACAGATTTTCATCAAATTTGAGATATAGCTAATTTATATTATCCTACAATTTGTGTAAAATTCTATGAAAATCGGTTTACTATACCATATAGCTCCCATAGGACCGATCGAGAAATTAATACAATTAAAAATTATAACTTTTCCAGTTTTCAACAAATTGTTTTAAATTTGAGATATAGCTGTTTTATATTATTCTAAAATTATTGTAAAATTTTATGAAAATAGGACTTCTATATCATATAGCTTCCATAGGAAGGATCGAGAAATTAATACAATTAAAAATTATAACTTCTCCAGTTTTCAACAGATTTTCATCAAATTTGAGTTATAGCTAATTTATATTATTCTACAATTTGTGTAAAATTCTATGAAAATCGGACTACTATATCATATAGTAAGGATCGAGAAATTAATACAATTAAAAATTATAACTTTTCCAGTTTTCAACAGATTTTCATCAAATTTGAGATATAGCCTTTTCATATTATTCTACAATTTTGTCTTAAATTTTACGAAACTCGAACTACCATATAATACAGCTGCCATAGAAACGATCAAGAAAGTAATACTATTGAAAATTATAACTTTTCCAGTTTTCATCAGATTTTCATCAAATTTGAGATATAGCCTTTTTATATTATTCTACAATTTTGTGTTAAATTTTAGAAACTCGAACTACCATATAATACAGCTGCCATAGAAACGATTAAGAAATTAATACAATTAAAAATTATAACTTTTCCAGTTTTCAACAGATTTTCATCAAATTTGAGATATATCTAATTTATATTATTCTACAATTTGTGTAAAATTCTATGAAAATCGGACTACTATATCATATAGCTTCCATAGGAAGGATCGAGAAATTAATACAATTAAAAATTATAACTTTTCCAGTTTTCAACAGATTTTCATCAAATTTGAGATATAGCTAATTTATATTATTCTACAATTTGTGTAAAATTCTATGAAAATCGGACTACTATATCATATAGCTTCCATAGGAAGGATCGAGAAATTAATACAATTAAAAATTATAACTTTTCCAGTTTTCAACAGATTTTCATCAAATTTGAGATATAGCCTTTTCATATTATTCTACAATTTTGTGTTAAATTTTACGAAACTCGAACTACCATATAATACAGCTGCCATAGAAACGATCAAGAAATTAATACAATTAAAAATTATAAATTTTTTCAGTTTTCAACAGATTTTTATCAAATTTGAGATATAACTAATTTATATTATTCTACAATTTCTGTAAAATTCTATGAAAATTGAACTACTATATCATATAGCTACCATAGGAAGGATCGAGAAATTAATACAATTAAAAATTATAACTTCTCCAGTTTTCAACAGATTTTCATCAAATTTGAGATATAGCTAATTTATATTATTCTACAATTTGTGTAAAATTCTATGAAAATCGGACTACTATACCATATAGCTCCCATAGGACCGATCGAGAAATTAATACAATTAAAAATTATAACTTTTCCAGTTTTCAACAAATTGTTTTAAATTTGAGATATACCTGTTTTATATTATTCTAAAATTTTTTGTAAAATTCTATGAAAATCGGACTACTATATCATATAGCTTCCATAGGAAGGATCGAGAAATTAATACAATTAAAAATTATAACTTTTCCAGTTTTCAACAGATTTTCATCAAATTTGAGATATAGCCTTTTCATATTATTCTACAATTTTGTGTTAAATTTTACGAAACTCGAACTACCATATAATACAGCTGCCATAGAAACGATCAAGAAATTAGTACTATTGAAAATTATAACTTTTCCAGTTTTCATCAGATTTTCATCAAATTTGAGATATAGCCTTTTTATATTATTCTACAATTTTGTGTTAAATTTTACGAAACTCGAACTACCATATAAGACAGCTGCCATAGAAACTATCAAGAAATTAATACAATTAAAAATTATAAATTTTTTCAGTTTTCAACAGATTTTTATCAAATTTGAGATATAACTAATTTATATTATTCTACAATTTCTGTAAAATTCTATGAAAATCGAACTACTATATCATATAGCTACCATAGGAAGGATCGAGAAATTAATACAATTAAAAATTATAACTTCTCCAGTTTTCAACAGATTTTCATCAAATTTGAGATATAGCTAATTTATATTATCCTACAATTTGTGTAAAATTCTATGAAAATCGGATTACTATACCATATAGCTCCCATAGGACCGATCGAGAAATTAATACAATTGAAAATTATAACTTTTCCAGTTTTCAACAGATTGTTTTAAATTTGAGATATAGCTGTTTTATATTATTCTAAAATTATTGTAAAATTTTATGAAAATCGGACTTCTATATCATATAGCTTCCATAGGAAGGATCGAGAAATTAATACAATTAAAAATTATAACTTCTCCAGTTTTCAACAGATTTTCATCAAATTTGAGTTATAGCTAATTTATATTATTCTACAATTTGTGTAAAATTCTATGAAAATCGGACTACTATATCATATAGTTAAGGATCGAGAAATTAATACAATTAAAAATTATAACTTTTCCAGTTTTCAACAGATTTTCATCAAATTTGAGATATAGCCTTTTCATATTATTCTACAATTTTGTCTTAAATTTTACGAAACTCGAACTACCATATAATACAGCTGCCATAGAAACGATCAAGAAATTAATACTATTGAAAATTATAACTTTTCCAGTTTTCAACAGATTTTCATCAAATTTGAGATATAGCCTTTTTATATTATTCTACAATTTTGTGTTAAATTTTAGAAACTCGAACTACCATATAATACAGCTGCCATAGAAACGATTAAGAAATTAATACAATTAAAAATTATAACTTCTCCAGTTTTCAACAGATTTTCATCAAATTTGAGATATATCTAATTTATATTATTCTACAATTTGTGTAAAATTTTATGAAAATCGGACTACTATATCATGTAGCTTCCATAGGAAGGATCGAGAAATTAATACAATTAAAAATTATAACTTTTCCAGTTTTCAACAGATTTTCATCAAATTTGAGATATAGCTAATTTATATTATTCTACAATTTGTGTAAAATTCTATGAAAATCGGACTACTATATCATATAGCTTCCATAGGAAGGATCGAGAAATTAATACAATTAAAAATTATAACTTTTCCAGTTTTCAACAGATTTTCATCAAATTTGAGATATAGCCTTTTCATATTATTCTACAATTTTGTGTTAAATTTTACGAAACTCGAACTACCATATAATACAGCTGCCATAGAAACGATCAAGAAATTAATACAATTAAAAATTATAAATTTTTTCAGTTTTCAACAGATTTTTATCAAATTTGAGATATAACTAATTTATATTATTCTACAATTTCTGTAAAATTCTATGAAAATTGAACTACTATATCATATAGCTACCATAGGAAGGATCGAGAAATTAATACAATTAAAAATTATAACTTCTCCAGTTTTCAACAGATTTTCATCAAATTTGAGATATAGCTAATTTATATTATTCTACAATTTGTGTAAAATTCTATGAAAATCGGACTACTATATCATATAGCTCCCATAGGACCGATCGAGAAATTAATACAATTAAAAATTATAACTTTTCCAGTTTTCAACTGATTGTTTTAAATTTGAGATATAGCGGTTTTATATTATTCTACAATTTGTGTAAAATTCTATGAAAATCGGACTACTATATCATATAGCTTCCATAGGAAGGATCGAGAAATTAATACAATTAAAAATTATAACTTTTCCAGTTTTCAACAGATTTTCATCAAATTTGAGATATAGCCTTTTCATATTATTCTACAATTTTGTGTTAAATTTTACGAAACTCGAACTACCATATAATACAGCTGCCATAGAAACGATCAAGAAATTAGTACTATTGAAAATTATAACTTTTCCAGTTTTCATCAGATTTTCATCAAATTTGAGATATAGCCTTTTTATATTATTCTACAATTTTGTGTTAAATTTTACGAAACTCGAACTACCATATAATACAGCTGCCATAGAAACTATCAAGAAATTAATACAATTAAAAATTATAAATTTTTTCAGTTTTCAACAGATTTTTATCAAATTTGAGATATAACTAATTTATATTATTCTACAATTTCTGTAAAATTCTATGAAAATTGAACTACTATATCATATAGCTACCATAGGAAGGATCGAGAAATTAATACAATTAAAAATTATAACTTCTCCAGTTTTCAACAGATTTTCATCAAATTTGAGATATAGCTAATTTATATTATCCTACAATTTGTGTAAAATTCTATGAAAATCGGTTTACTATACCATATAGCTCCCATAGGACCGATCGAGAAATTAATACAATTAAAAATTATAACTTTTCCAGTTTTCAACAGATTGTTTTAAATTTGAGATATAGCTGTTTTATATTATTCTAAAATTTTTGTAAAATTTTATGAAAATCGGACTACTATATCATATAGCTTCCATAGGAAGGATCGAGAAATTAATACAATTAAAAATTATAACTTCTCCAGTTTTCAACAGATTTTCATCAAATTTGAGTTATAGCTAATTTATATTATTCTACAATTTGTGTAAAATTCTATGAAAATCGGACTACTATATCATATAGTAAGGATCGAGAAATTAATACAATTAAAAATTATAACTTTTCCAGTTTTCAACAGATTTTCATCAAATTTGAGATATAGCCTTTTCATATTATTCTACAATTTTGTCTTAAATTTTACGAAACTCGAACTACCATATAATACAGCTGCCATAGAAACGATCAAGAAATTAATACAATTGAAAATTATAACTTTTCCAGTTTTCAACAGATTTTCATCAAATTTGAGATATAGCCTTTTTATATTATTCTACAATTTTGTGTTAAATTTTAGAAACTCGAACTACCATATAATACAGCTGCCATAGAAACGATTAAGATATTAATACAATTAAAAATTATAACTTCTCCAGTTTTCAACAGATTTTCATCAAATTTGAGTTATATCTAATTTATATTATTCTACAATTTGTGTAAAATTCTATGAAAATCGGACTACTATATCATATAGCTTCCATAGGAAGGATCGAGAAATTAATACAATTAAAAATTATAACTTTTCCAGTTTTCAACAGATTTTCATCAAATTTGAGTTATAGCTAATTTATATTATTCTACAATTTGTGTAAAATTCTATGAAAATCGGACTACTATATCATATAGCTTCCATAGGAAGGATAGAGAAATTAATACAATTAAAAATTATAACTTTTCCAGTTTTCAACAGATTTTCATCAAATTTGAGATATAGCCTTTTCATATTATTCTACAATTTTGTGTTAAATTTTACGAAACTCGAACTACCATATAATACAGCTGCCATAGAAACGATCAAGAAATTAATACTATTGAAAATTATAACTTTTCCAGTTTTCATCAGATTTTCATCAAATTTGAGATATAGCCTTTTTATATTATTCTACAATTTTGTGTTAAATTTTACGAAACTCGAACTACCATATAAGACAGCTGCCATAGAAACGATCAAGAAATTAATACAATTAAAAATTATAAATTTTTTCAATTTTCAACAGATTTTTATCAAATTTGAGATATAACTAATTTATATTATTCTACAATTTCTGTAAAATTCTATGAAAATCGAACTACTATATCATATAGCTTCCATAGGAAGGATCGAGAAATTAATACAATTAAAAATTATAACTTCTCCAGTTTTCAACAGATTTTCATCAAATTTGAGATATAGCTAATTTATATTATCCTACAATTTGTGTAAAATTCTATGAAAATCGGATTACTATATCATATAGCTCCCATAGGACCGATCGAGAAATTAATACAATTAAAAATTATAACTTTTCCAGTTTTCAACAGATTGTTTTAAATTTGAGATATAGCTGTTTTATATTATTCTAAAATTTTTGTAAAATTTTATGAAAATCGGACTTCTATATCATATAGCTTCCATAGGAAGGATCGAGAAATTAATACAATTAAAAATTATAACTTCTCCAGTTTTCAACAGATTTTCATCAAATTTGAGATATAGCTAATTTATATTATTCTACAATTTGTGTAAAATTCTATGAAAATCGGACTACTATATCATATAGTAAGGATCGAGAAATTAATACAATTAAAAATTATAACTTTTCCAGTTTTCAACAGATTTTCATCAAATTTGAGATATAGCCTTTTCATATTATTCTACAATTTTGTGTTAAATTTTACGAAACTCGAACTACCATATAATACAGCTGCCATAGAAACGATCAAGAAATTAATACAATTGAAAATTATAACTTTTCCAGTTTTCAACAGATTTTCATCAAATTTGAGATATAGCCTTTTCATATTATTCTACAATTTTGTGTTAAATTTTAGAAACTCGAACTACCATATAATACAGCTGCCATAGAAACGATCAAGAAATTAATACAATTAAAAATTATAACTTTTCCAGTTTTCAACAGATTTTCATCAAATTTGAGATATATCTAATTTATATTATTCTACAATTTGTGTAAAATTCTATGAAAATCGGACTACTATATCATATAGCTTCCATAGGAAGGATCGAGAAATTAATACAATTAAAAATTATAACTTCTCCAGTTTTCAACAGATTTTCATCAAATTTGAGATATAGCTGATTTATATTATTCTACAATTTGTGTAAAATTCTATGAAAATCGGACTACTATATCATATAGCTTCCATAGGAAGGATCGAGAAATTAATACAATTAAAAATTATAACTTTTCCAGTTTTCAACAGATTTTCATCAAATTTGAGATATAGCCTTTTCATATTATTCTACAATTTTGTGTTAAATTTTACGAAACTCGAACTACCATATAATACAGCTGCCATAGAAACGATCAAGAAATTAATACAATTGAAAATTATAACTTTTCCAGTTTTCATCAGATTTTCATCAAATTTGAGATATAGCCTTTTTATATTATTCTACAATTTTGTGTTAAATTTTACGAAACTCGAACTACCATATAATACAGCTGCCATAGAAACGATCAAGAAATTAATACAATTAAAAATTATAAATTTTTCCAGTTTTCAACAGATTTTTATCAAATTTGAGATATAACTAATTTATATTATTCTACAATTTCTGTAAAATTCTATGAAAATCGAACTACTATATCATATAGCTTCCATAGGAAGGATCGAGAAATTAATACAATTAAAAATTATAACTTCTCCAGTTTTCAACAGATTTTCATCAAATTTGAGATATAGCTAATTTATATTATTCTACAATTTGTGTAAAATTCTATGAAAATCGGACTACTATACCATATAGCTCCCATAGGACCGATCGAGAAATTAATACAATTAAAAATTATAACTTTTCCAGTTTTCAACAGATTGTTTTAAATTTGAGATATAGCTGTTTTATATTATTCTAAAATTTTTTGTAAAATTTTATGAAAATCGGACTTCTATATCATATAGCTTCCATAGGAAGGATCGAGAAATTAATACAATTAAAAATTATAACTTCTCCAGTTTTCAACAGATTTTCATCAAATTTGAGATATAGCTAATTTATATTATTCTACAATTTGTGTAAAATTCTATGAAAATCGGACTACTATATCATATAGCTTCCATAGGAAGGATCGAGAAATTAATACAATTAAAAATTATAACTTTTCCAGTTTTCAACAGATTTTCATCAAATTTGAGATATAGCCTTTTCATATTATTCTACAATTTTGTGTAAAAATTTACGAAACTGGAACTACCATATAATACAGCTGCCATAGAAATGATCAAGAAATTAATAAAATTATAACTTTTCCAGTTTTCAACAGATTTTCATCAAATTTGAGATATAGCCATTTTATTATACTCTACAATTTTGTGTAAAAATTTACGAAACTGGAACTACCATATAATACAGCTGCCATAGAAATGATCAAGAAATTAATAAAATTAAAAATTATACATTTTTTCAGTTTTCAACAGATTTTTATCAAATTTGAGATATAGCTAATTTATATTATTCTACAATTTCTGTAAAATTCTATGAAAATCGCACTACTATATCATATAGCTCCCATAGGAACGATCGAGAAATTAATACAATTAAAAATTATAACTTTTCCAGTTTTCAACAGATTTTCATCAAATTTGAGATATAGCTATTTTATTTTATTCTACAATTTGTGTAAGATTGTATGAAAATCGGACTACTATATCATATAGCTTCCATAGGAAGGATCGAGAAATTAATACAATTAAAAATTATAACTTTTCCAGTTTTCAACAGATTTTCATCAAATTTGAGATATAGCTAATTTATATTATTCTACAATTTGTGTAAAATTCTATGAAAATCGGACTACTATATCATATAGCTTCCATAGGAAGGATCGAGAAATTAATACAATTAAAAATTATAACTTTTCCAGTTTTCAACAGATTTTCATCAAATTTGAGATATAGCCTTTTCATATTATTCTACAATTTTGTGTAAAAATTTACGAAACTGGAATTACCATATAATACAACTGCCATAGAAATGATCAAGAAATTAATAAAATTAAAACTTTTCCAGTTTTCATCAGATTTTCATTTAATTTGAGATATAGCCATTTTATTATACTCTACAATTTTGCGTCAAATTTTATGAAACTCGAACTAACATATAATACAGCTGCCATAGAAACGATCAAGAAATTAATACAATTAAAAATTATAACTTTTCCAGTTTTCAACAGATTTTTATCAAATTTGAGATATAACTAATTTATATTATTCTACAATTTCTGTAAAATTCTATGAAAATCGAACTACTATATCATATAGCTTCCATAGGAAGGATCGAGAAATTAATACAATTAAAAATTATAACTTTTCCAGTTTTCAACAGATTTTCATCAAATTTGAGATATAGCTAATTTATATTATCCTACAATTTGTGTAAAATTCTATGAAAATCGGACTACTATACCATATAGCTCCCATAGGACCGATCGAGAAATTAATACAATTGAAAATTATAACTTTTCCAGTTTTCAACAGATTGTTTTAAATTTGAGATATAGCTGTTTTATATTATTCTAAAATTTTTTGTAAAATTTTATGAAAATCGGACTTCTATATCATATAGCTTCCATAGGAAGGATCGAGAAATTAATACAATTAAAAATTATAACTTCTCCAGTTTTCAACAGATTTTCATCAAATTTGAGATATAGCTAATTTATATTATTCTACAATTTGTGTAAAATTCTATGAAAATCGGACTACTATATCATATAGCTTCCATAGGAAGGATCGAGAAATTAATACAATTAAAAATTATAACTTTTCCAGTTTTCAACAGATTTTCATCAAATTTGAGATATAGCCTTTTCATATTATTCTACAATTTTGTGTAAAATTTTACGAAACTCGAACTACCATATAATACAGCTGCCATAGAAACGATCAAGAAATAAATTATAACTTTTCCAGTTTTCAACAGATTTTCATCAAATTTGAGATATAGCCTTTTTATATTATTCTACAATTTTGTGTTAAATTTTACGAAACTCGAACTACCATATAATACAGCTGCCATAGAAACGATCAAGAAATTAATACAATTAAAAATTATAAATTTTTCCAGTTTTCAACAGATTTTTATCAAATTTGAGATATAACTAATTTATATTATTCTACAATTTCTGTAAAATTCTATGAAAATCTAACTACTATATCATATAGCTACCATAGGAAGGATCGAGAAATTAATACAATTAAAAATTATAACTTCTCCCGTTTTCAACAGATTTTCATCAAATTTAAGATATAGCCGCTTCATATTATTCTACAATTTGTGTAAAATTTTATGAAAATCGGACTACTATATCATATAGCTCCCATAGGAACGATCGAGAAATTAATACAATTAAAAATTATAACTTTTCCAGTTTTCAACAGATTTTCATCAAATTTGAGATATAGCTATTTTATTTTATTCTACAATTTGTGTATGTTTGTATGAAAATCGGACTACTATATCATATAGCTTCCATAGGAAGGATCGAGAAATTAATACAATTAAAAATTATAACTTTTCCAGTTTTCAACAGATTTTCATCAAATTTGAGATATAGCCTTTTCATATTATTCTACAATTTTGTGTTAAATTTTACGAAACTCGAACTACCATATAATACAGCTGCCATAGAAACGATCAAGAAATTAGTACAATTGAAAATTATAACTTTTCCAGTTTTCAACAGATTTTCATCAAATTTGGGAAATAGCTATTTCATATTATTCTACAATTTTGTGTAAAATTTTATGAAACTCGAACTACTATATAATATAGCTGCCATAGAAACGATCAAGAAATTAATACAATTAAAAATTATAAATTTTTCCAGTTTTCAACAGATTTTTATCAAATTTGAGATATAACTAATTTATATTATTCTACAATTTCTGTAAAATTTTATGAAAATCGAACTACTATATCATATAGCTCCATAGGAAGGATCGAGAAATTAATACAATTAAAAATTATAACTTTTCCAGTTTTCAACAGATTTTCATCAAATTTGAGATATAGCTAATTTATATTATTCTACAATTTGTGTAAAATTCTATGAAAATCGGACTACTATACCATATAGCTCCCATAGGACCGATCGAGAAATTAATACAATTGAAAATTATAACTTTTCCAGTTTTCAACAGATTGTTTTAAATTTGAGATATAGCTGTTTTATATTATTCTACAATTTTTTGTAAAATTTTATGAAAATCGGACTTCTATATCATATAGCTTCCATAGGAAGGATCGAGAAATTAATACAATTAAAAATTATAACTTCTCCAGTTTTCAACAGATTTTCATCAAATTTGAGATATAGCTAATTTATATTATTCTACAATTTGTGTAAAATTCTATGAAAATCGGACTACTATATCATATAGCTTCCATAGGAAGGATCGAGAAATTAATACAATTAAAAATTATAACTTTTCCAGTTTTCAACAGATTTTCATCAAATTTGAGATATAGCCTTTTCATATTATTCTACAATTTTGTGTTAAATTTTACGAAACTCGAACTACCATATAATACAGCTGCCATAGAAACGATCAAGAAATTAATACTATTGAAAATTATAACTTTTCCAGTTTTCAACAGATTTTCATCAAATTTGAGATATAGCCTTTTTATATTATTCTACAATTTTGTGTAAAATTTTACGAAACTCGAACTACCATATAATACAGCTGCCATAGAAACGATCAAGAAATTAATACAATTAAAAATTATAAATTTTCCAGTTTTCAACAGATTTTTATCAAATTTGAGATATAACTAATTTATATTATTCTACAATTTTTGTAAAATTTTATGAAAATCGAACTACTATATCATATAGCTTCCATAGGAAGGATCGAGAAATTAATACAATTAAAAATTATAACTTCTCCAGTTTTCAACAGATTTTCATCAAATTTGAGATATAGCTAATTTATATTATTCTACAATTTGTGTAAAATTTTATGAAAATCGGACTACTATATCATATAGCTTCCATAGGAAGGATCGAGAAATTAATACAATTAAAAATTATAACTTTTCCAGTTTTCAACAGATTTTCATCAAATTTGAGATATAGCTATTTTATTTTATTCTACAATTTGTGTAAAATTCTATGAAAATCGGACTACTATATCATATAGCTTCCATAGGAAGGATCGAGAAATTAATACAATTAAAAATTATAACTTTTCCAGTTTTCAACAGATTTTCATCAAATTTGAGATTTAGCCTTTTCATATTATTCTACAATTTTGTGTTAAATTTTACGAAACTCGAACTACCATATAATACAGCTGCCATAGAAACGATCAAGAAATTAATAAAATTTTCAACAGATTTTCATTAAATTTAAGATATATCCTTTTTATATTAATCTACAATTTTTTTATACAATTTTACGAAACTCGAACTACTGTATAATACAGCTGCCATAGAAACGATCAAGAAATTAATAAAATTAAAAATTATAAATTTTTCCAGTTTTCAACAGATTTTTATCAAATTTGAGATATAACTAATTTATATTATTCTACAATTTCTGTAAAATTCTATGAAAATCGAACTACTATATCATATAGCTTCCATAGGAAGGATCGAGAAATTAATACAATTAAAAATTATAACTTCTCCAGTTTTCAACAGATTTTCATCAAATTTGAGATATAGCTAATTTATATTATTCTACAATTTGTGTAAAATTCTATGAAAATCGGACTACTATACCATATAGCTCCCATAGGACCGATCGAGAAATTAATACAATTAAAAATTATAACTTTTCCAGTTTTCAACAGATTGTTTTAAATTTGAGATATAGCTGTTTTATATTATTCTACAATTTTTTGTAAAATTTTATGAAAATCGGACTTCTATATCATATAGCTTCCATAGGAAGGATCGAGAAATTAATACAATTAAAAATTATAACTTCTCCAGTTTTCAACAGATTTTCATCAAATTTGAGTTATAGCTTATTTATATTATTCTACAATTTGTGTAAAATTCTATGAAAATCGGACTACTATATCATATAGTAAGGATCGAGAAATTAATACAATTAAAAATTATAACTTTTCCAGTTTTCAACAGATTTTCATCAAATTTGAGATATAGCCTTTTCATATTATTCTACAATTTTGTGTGAAATTTTACGAAACTCGAACTACCATATAATACAGCTGCCATAGAAACGATCAAGAAATTAATACAATTGAAAATTATAACTTTTCCAGTTTTCAACAGATTTTCATCAAATTTGAGATATAGCCTTTTTATATTATTCTACAATTTTGTGTTAAATTTTACGAAACTCGAACTACCATATAATACAGCTGCCATAGAAACGATCAAGAAATTAATACAATTAAAAATTATAAATTTTTTCAGTTTTCAACAGATTTTTATCAAATTTGAGATATAACTAATTTATATTATTCTACAATTTCTGTAAAATTCTATGAAAATCGAACTACTATATCATATAGCTTCCATAGGAAGGATCGAGAAATTAATACAATTAAAAATTATAACTTTTCCAGTTTTCAACAGATTTTTATCAAATTTGAGATATAGCTAATTTATATTATTCTACAATTTGTGTAAAATTCTATGAAAATCGGACTACTATATCATATAGCTCCCATAGGACCGATCGAGAAATTAATACAATTGAAAATTATAACTTTTCCAGTTTTCAACAGATTGTTTTAAATTTTGAGATATGGCGGTTTTATATTATTCTAAAATTTTTTGTAAAATTTTATGAAAATCGAACTACTATATCATATAGCTTCCATAGGAAGGATCGAGAAATTAATACAATTAAAAATTATAACTTCTCCAGTTTTCAACAGATTTTCATCAAATTTGAGTTATAGCTAATTTATATTATTCTACAATTTGTGTAAAATTCTATGAAAATCGGACTACTATATCATATAGCTTCCATAGGAAGGATCGAGAAATTAATACAATTAAAAATTATAACTTTTCCAGTTTTCAACAGATTTTCATCAAATTTGAGATATAGCCTTTTCATATTATTCTACAATTTTGTGTTAAATTTTACGAAACTCGAACTACCATATAATACAGCTGCCATAGAAACGATCAAGAAATTAATACAATTGAAAATTATAACTTTTCCAGTTTTCAACAGATTTTCATCAAATTTGAGATATAGCCTTTTTATATTATTCTACAATTTTGTGTAAAATTTTACGAAACTCGAACTACCATATAATATAGCTGCCATAGAAACGATCAAGAAATTAATACAATTAAAAATTATAACTTTTCCAGTTTTCAACAGATTTTTATCAAATTTGAGATATAGCTGTTTTATATTATTCTACAATTTTTTGTAAAATTTTATGAAAATCGGACTTCTATATCATATAGCTTCCATAGGAAGGATCGAGAAATTAATACAATTAAAAATTATAACTTTTCCAGTTTTCAACAGATTTTCATCAAATTTGAGATATAGCTAATTTATATTATTCTACAATTTGTGTAAAATTCTATGAAAATCGGACTACTATATCATATAGCTCCCATAGGACCGATCGAGAAATTAATACAATTGAAAATTATAACTTTTCCAGTTTTCAACAGATTGTTTTAAATTTTGAGATATGGCGGTTTTATATTATTCTAAAATTTTTTGTAAAATTTTATGAAAATCGGACTTCTATATCATATAGCTTCCATAGGAAGGATCGAGAAATTAATACAATTAAAAATTATAACTTCTCCAGTTTTCAACAGATTTTCATCAAATTTGAGATATAGCTAATTTATATTATTCTACAATTTGTGTAAAATTCTATGAAAATCGGACTACTATACCATATAGCTCCCATAGGACCGATCGAGAAATTAATACAATTGAAAATTATAACTTTTCCATTTTTCAACAGATTGTTTTAAATTTGAGATAAAGCGGTTTTATATTATATTACAATTTTTTGTAAAATTTTATGAAAATCGGACTTCTATATCATATAGCTTCCATAGGAAGGATCGAGAAATTAATACAATTAAAAATTATAACTTCTCCAGTTTTCAACAGATTTTCATCAAATTTGAGATATAGCTAATTTATATTATTCTACAATTTGTGTAAAATTCTATGAAAATCGGACTACTTTATCATATAGCTCCCATAGGACCGATCGAGAAATTAATACAATTGAAAATTATAACTTTTCCAGTTTTCAACAGATTGTTTTAAATTTTGAGATATGGCGGTTTTATATTATTCTAAAATTTTTTGTAAAATTTTATGAAAATCGGACTTCTATATCATATAGCTTCCATAGGAAGGATCGAGAAATTAATACAATTAAAAATTATAACTTCTCCAGTTTTCAACAGATTTTCATCAAATTTGAGATATAGCTAATTTATATTATTCTACAATTTGTGTAAAATTCTATGAAAATCGGACTACTATATCATATAGCTTCCATAGGAAGGATCGAGAAATTAATACAATTGAAAATTATAACTTTTCCAGTTTTCAACAGATTTTCATCAAATTTGAGATATAGCCTTTTCATATTATTCTACAATTTTGTGTTAAATTTTACGAAACTCGAACTACCATATAAAATTCAGCTGCCATAGAAACGATCAAGAAATTAATACAATTGAAAATTATAACTTTTCCAGTTTTCAACAGATTTTCATCAAATTTGAGATAGCCTATTTTATTTTAATCTACAATTTTGTGTTAAGTTATATAAAAATCGGACTACTATATAATATAGCTTCCATAGAAACGATCAAGAAATTAATACAATTAAAAATTATAAACTTTTTCAGTTTTCAACAGATTTTTATCAAATTTGAGATATAACTAATTTATATTATTCTACAATTTCTGTAAAATTCTATGAAAATCGAACTACTATATCATATAGCTTCCATAGGAAGGATCGAGAAATTAATACAATTAAAAATTATAACTTTTCCAGTTTTCAACAGATTTTCATCAAATTTGAGATATAGCTAATTTATATTATTCTACAATTTGTGTAAAATTCTATGAAAATCGGACTACTATATCATATAGCTTCCATAGGAACGATCGAGAAATTAATACAATTGAAAATTATAACTTTTCCAGTTTTCAACAGATTTTCATCAAATTTGAGATATAGCCAATTCATATTATTCTACAATTTGTGTAAAATTTTATGAAAATCGGACTACTATATCATATAGCTTCCATAGGAACGATCGAGAAATTAATACAATTAAAAATTATAACTTTTCCAGTTTTCAACAGATTTTCATCAAATTTGAGATATAGCCATTTTATATTATTCTACAATTTTGTGTCAAATTTTATGAAACTCGAACTACCATATAATACAACTGCCATAGAAACGATCAAGAAATTAATACAATTAAAAATTATAAACTTTTTCAGTTTTCAACAGATTTTTATCAAATTTGAGATATAACTAATTTATATTATTCTACAATTTTGTAAAATTTTATGAAAATCGAACTACTATATCATATAGCTTCCATAGGAACGATCGAGAAATTAGTACAATTATAAATAATAACTTTTCCAGTTTTCAACAGATTTTCATCAAATTTGAGATATAGCTAATTTATATTATTCTACAATTTGTGTAAAATTCTATGAAAATCGGACTACTATATCATATAGCTCCCATAGGACCGATCGAGAAATTAATACAATTGAAAATTATAACTTTTCCAGTTTTCAACAGATTGTTTTAAATTTGAGATATAGCGGTTTTATATTATTCTAAAATTTTTTGTAAAATTTTATGAAAATCGGACTTCTATATCATATAGCTTCCATAGGAAGGATCGAGAAATTAATACAATTAAAAATTATAACTTCTCCAGTTTTCAACAGATTTTCATCAAATTTGAGATATAGCTAATTTATATTATTCTACAATTTGTGTAAAATTCTATGAAAATCGGACTACTATATCATATAGCTTAAGGATCGAGAAATTAATACAATTAAAAATTATAACTTTTCCAGTTTTCAACAGATTTTCATCAAATTTGAGATATAGCCTTTTCATATTATTCTACAATTTTGTGTTAAATTTTACGAAACTCGAACTACCATATAATACAGCTGCCATAGAAACGATCAAGAAATTAATACTATTGAAAATTATAACTTTTCCAGTTTTCAACAGATTTTCATCAAATTTGAGATATAGCCTTTTTATATTATTCTACAATTTTGTGTTAAATTTTACGAAACTCGAACTACCATATAATACAGCTGCCATAGAAACGATCAAGAAATTAATACAATTAAAAATTATAACTTTTCCAGTTTTCAACAGATTTTTATCAAATTTGAGATATAACTAATTTATATTATTCTACAATTTCTGTAAAATTCTATGAAAATCGAACTACTATATCATATAGCTTCCATAGGAAGGATCGAGAAATTAATACAATTAAAAATTATAACTTTTCCAGTTTTCAACAGATTTTTATCAAATTTGAGATATAGCTAATTTATATTATTCTACAATTTGTGTAAAATTCTATGAAAATCGGACTACTATATCATATAGCTCCCATAGGACCGATCGAGAAATTAATACAATTGAAAATTATAACTTTTCCAGTTTTCAACAGATTGTTTTAAATTTTGAGATATGGCGGTTTTATATTATTCTAAAATTTTTTGTAAAATTTTATGAAAATCGGACTTCTATATCATATAGCTTCCATAGGAAGGATCGAGAAATTAATACAATTAAAAATTATAACTTCTCCAGTTTTCAACGATTTTCATCAAATTTGAGATATAGCTAATTTATATTATTCTACAATTTGTGTAAAATTCTATGAAAATCGGACTACTATATCATATAGCTCCCATAGGAATGATCGAGAAATTAATACAATTAAAAATTATAACTTTTCCAGTTTTCAACAGATTTTCATCAAATTTGAGATATAGCCTTTTCATATTATTCTACAATTTTGTGTTAAATTTTACGAAACTCGAACTACCATATAATACAGCTGCCATAGAAACGATCAAGAAATTAATACAATTAAAAATTATAAATTTTTTCAGTTTTCAACAGATTTTTATCAAATTTGAGATATAGCTGTTTTATATTATTCTACAATTTTTTGTAAAATTTTATGAAAATCGGACTTCTATATCATATAGCTTCCATAGGAAGGATCGAGAAATTAATACAATTAAAAATTATAAATTTTTCCAGTTTTCAACAGATTTTTATCAAATTTGAGATATAGCTAATTTATATTATTCTACAATTTGTGTAAAATTCTATGAAAATCGGACTACTATATCATATAGCTCCCATAGGACCGATCGAGAAATTAATACAATTGAAAATTATAACTTTTCCAGTTTTCAACAGATTGTTTTAAATTTGAGATATAGCGGTTTTATATTATTCTAAAATTTTTGTAAAATTTTATGAAAATCGGACTTCTATATCATATAGCTTCCATAGGAAGGATCGAGAAATTAATACAATTAAAAATTATAACTTTTCCAGTTTTCAACAGATTTTCATCAAATTTGAGATATAGCTAATTTATATTATTCTACAATTTGTGTAAAATTCTATGAAAATCGGACTACTATATCATATAGCTCCCATAGGACCGATCGAGAAATTAATACAATTGAAAATTATAACTTTTCCAGTTTTCAACAGATTTTTATCAAATTTGAGATATAGCTAATTTATATTATTCTACAATTTGTGTAAAATTCTATGAAAATCGGACTACTATATCATATAGCTCCCATAGGACCGATCGAGAAATTAATACAATTGAAAATTATAACTTTTCCAGTTTTCAACAGATTGTTTTAAATTTGAGATATAGCGGTTTTATATTATTCTAAAATTTTTTGTAAAATTTTATGAAAATCGGACTTCTATATCATATAGCTTCCATAGGAAGGATCGAGAAATTAATACAATTAAAAATTATAACTTCTCCAGTTTTCAACAGATTTTCATCAAATTTGAGATATAGCTAATTTATATTATTCTACAATTTGTGTAAAATTCTATGAAAATCGGACTACTATATCATATAGCTCCCATAGGACCGATCGAGAAATTAATACAATTGAAAATTATAACTTTTCCAGTTTTCAACAGATTGTTTTAAATTTGAGATATAGCGGTTTTATATTATTCTAAAATTTTTTGTAAAATTTTATGAAAATCGGACTTCTATATCATATAGCTTCCATAGGAACGATCGAGAAATTAATACAATTAAAAATTATAACTTTTCCAGTTTTCAACAGATTTTCATCAAATTTGAGATATAGCTAATTTATATTATTCTACAAGTTTTGTGTAAAATTTTATGAAAATCGGACTACTATATCATATAGCTTCCATAGGAAGGATCGAGAAATTAATACAATTAAAAATTATAACTTTTCCAGTTTTCAACAGATTTTTATCAAATTTGAGATATAGCTAATTTATATTATTCTACAATTTGTGTAAAATTTTATGAAAATCGGACTACTATATCATATAGCTTCCATAGGAAGGATCGAGAAATTAATACAATTAAAAATTATAACTTTTCCAGTTTTCAACAGATTTTCATCAAATTTGAGATATAGCCTTTTCATATTATTCTACAATTTTGTGTTAAATTTTACGAAACTCGAACTACCATATAATACAGCTGCCATAGAAACGATCAAGAAATTAATACAATTGAAAATTATAACTTTTCCAGTTTTCAACAGATTTTCATCAAATTTGAGATATAGCCTTTTTATATTATTCTACAATTTTGTGTTAAATTTTACGAAACTCGAACTACTATATAATATAGCTGCCATAGAAACGATCAAGAAATTAATACAATTAAAAATTATAACTTTTCCAGTTTTCAACAGATTTTTATCAAATTTGAGATATAACTAATTTATATTATTCTACAATTTCTGTAAAATTCTATGAAAATCGAACTACTATATCATATAGCTTCCATAGGAAGGATCGAGAAATTAATACAATTAAAAATTATAACTTTTCCAGTTTTCAACAGATTTTCATCAAATTTGAGATATAGCTAATTTATATTATTCTACAATTTGTGTAAAATTCTATGAAAATCGGACTACTATACCATATAGCTCCCATAGGACCGATCGAGAAATTAATACAATTGAAAATTATAACTTTTCCAGTTTTCAACAGATTGTTTTAAATTTGAGATATAGCTGTTTTATATTATTCTAAAATTTTTTGTAAAATTTTATGAAAATCGGACTTCTATATCATATAGCTTCCATAGGAAGGATCGAGAAATTAATACAATTAAAAATTATAACTTTTCCAGTTTTCAACAGATTTTCATCAAATTTGAGATATAGCTAATTTATATTATTCTACAATTTGTGTAAAATTCTATGAAAATCGGACTACTATATCATATAGCTCCATAGAAGATCGAGAAATTAATACAATTAAAAATTATAACTTTTCCAGTTTTCAACAGATTTTCATCAAATTTGAGATATAGCCTTTTTATATTATTCTACAATTTTGTGTTAAATTTTACGAAACTCGAACTACCATATAATACAGCTGCCATAGAAACGATCAAGAAATTAATACAATTAAAAATTATAACTTTTCCAGTTTTCAACAGATTTTCATCAAATTTGAGATATAGCCTTTTTATATTATTCTACAATTTTGTGTTAAATTTTACGAAACTCGAACTACCATATAATACAGCTGCCATAGAAACGATCAAGAAATTAATACAATTAAAAATTATAAACTTTTCCAGTTTTCAACAGATTTTTATCAAATTTGAGATATAACTAATTTATATTATTCTACAATTTGTGTAAAATTCTATGAAAATCGAACTACTATATCATATAGCTTCCATAGGAAGGATCGAGAAATTAATACAATTAAAAATTATAACTTTTCCAGTTTTCAACAGATTTTTATCAAATTTGAGATATAGCTAATTTATATTATTCTACAATTTGTGTAAAATTCTATGAAAATCGGACTACTATATCATATAGCTCCCATAGGACCGATCGAGAAATTAATACAATTGAAAATTATAACTTTTCCAGTTTTCAACAGATTGTTTTAAATTTTGAGATATGGCGGTTTTATATTATTCTAAAATTTTTTGTAAAATTTTATGAAAATCGGACTTCTATATCATATAGCTTCCATAGGAAGGATCGAGAAATTAATACAATTAAAAATTATAACTTCTCCAGTTTTCAACAGATTTTCATCAAATTTGAGATATAGCTAATTTATATTATTCTACAATTTGTGTAAAATTCTATGAAAATCGGACTACTATATCATATAGCTTCCATAGGAAGGATCGAGAAATTAATACAATTAAAAATTATAACTTTTCCAGTTTTCAACAGATTTTCATCAAATTTGAGATATAGCCTTTTCATATTATTCTACAATTTTGTGTAAAATTTTACGAAACTCGAACTACTGTATAATACAGCTGCCATAGAAACGATCAAGAAATTAATACAATTGAAAATTATAACTTTTCCAGTTTTCAACAGATTTTCATCAAATTTGAGATATAGCCTTTTTATATTATTCTACAATTTTGTTTTAAATTTTACGAAACTCGAACTACTATATAATATAACTGCCATAGAAACCATCAAGAAATTAATAAAATTAAAAATTATAACTTCTTCAGTTTTCAACAGTTTTTTATCAAATTTGAGATATAGCTCTTTTATATTATTCTACAATTTTTGTAAAATTTTATGAAAATCGGACTACTATATCATATAGCTTCCATAGGAAGGATCGAGAAATTAATACAATTAAAAATTATAACTTTTCCAGTTTTCAACAGATTTTTATCAAATTTGAGATATAGCTAATTTATATTATTCTACAATTTGTGTAAAATTCTATGAAAATCGGACTACTATATCATATAGCTCCCATAGGACCGATCGAGAAATTAATACAATTGAAAATTATAACTTTTCCAGTTTTCAACTGATTGTTTTAAATTTGAGATATAGCGGTTTTATATTATTCTACAATTTCTGTAAAATTCTATGAAAATCGAACTACTATATCATATAGCTTCCATAGGAAGGATCGAGAAATTAATACAATTAAAAATTATAACTTTTCCAGTTTTCAACAGATTTTCATCAAATTTGAGATATAGCTAATTTATATTATTCTACAATTTGTGTAAAATTCTATGAAAATCGGACTACTATATCATATAGCTCCCATAGGACCGATCGAGAAATTAATACAATTGAAAATTATAACTTTTCCAGTTTTCAACTGATTGTTTTAAATTTGAGATATAGCGGTTTTATATTATTTTACAATTTTTTGTAAAATTTTATGAAAATCGGACTTCTATATCAAATAGCTTCCATAGGAAGGATCGAGAAATTAATACAATTAAAAATTATAACTTTTCCAGTTTTCAACAGATTTTTATCAAATTTGAGATATAGCTAATTTATATTATTCTACAATTTGTGTAAAATTCTATGAAAATCGGACTACTATATCATATAGCTCCCATAGGACCGATCGAGAAATTAATACAATTGAAAATTATAACTTTTCCAGTTTTCAACAGATTGTTTTAAATTTTGAGATATGGCGGTTTTATATTATTCTAAAATTTTTTGTAAAATTTTATGAAAATCGGACTTCTATATCATATAGCTTCCATAGGAAGGATCGAGAAATTAATACAATTAAAAATTATAACTTCTCCAGTTTTCAACAGATTTTCATCAAATTTGAGATATAGCTAATTTATATTATTCTACAATTTGTGTAAAATTCTATGAAAATCGGACTACTATATCATATAGCTTCCATAGGAAGGATCGAGAAATTAATACAATTAAAAATTATAACTTTTCCAGTTTTCAACAGATTTTCATCAAATTTGAGATATAGCCTTTTCATATTATTCTACAATTTTGTGTTAAATTTTACGAAACTCGAACTACCATATAATACAGCTGCCATAGAAACGATCAAGAAATTAATACAATTGAAAATTATAACTTTTCCAGTTTTCAACAGATTTTCATCAAATTTGAGATATAGCCTTTTTATATTATTCTACAATTTTGTGTAAAATTTTACGAAACTCGAACTACCATATAATACAGCTGCCATAGAAACGATCAAGAAATTAATACAATTGAAAATTATAACTTTTCCAGTTTTCAACAGGTTGTTTTAAATTTTGAGATATGGCGGTTTTATATTATTCTAAAATTTTTTGTAAAATTTTATGAAAATCGGACTTCTATATCATATAGCTTCCATAGGAAGGATCGAGAAATTAATACAATTAAAAATTATAACTTTTCCAGTTTTCAACAGATTTTTATCAAATTTGAGATATAGCTAATTTATATTATTCTACAATTTGTGTAAAATTCTATGAAAATCGGACTACTATATCATATAGCTCCCATAGGACCGATCGAGAAATTAATACAATTGAAAATTATAACTTTTCCAGTTTTCAACAGATTGTTTTAAATTTGAGATATAGCGGTTTTATATTATTTTACAATTTTTTGTAAAATTTTATGAAAATCGGACTTCTATATCATATAGCTTCCATAGGAAGGATCGAGAAATTAATACAATTAAAAATTATAACTTTTCCAGTTTTCAACAGATTTTCATCAAATTTGAGATATAGCTAATTTATATTATTCTACAATTTGTGTAAAATTCTATGAAAATCGGACTACTATATCATATAGCTCCCATAGGACCGATCGAGAAATTAATACAATTGAAAATTATAACTTTTCCAGTTTTCAACAGGTTGTTTTAAATTTTGAGATATGGCGGTTTTATATTATTCTAAAATTTTTTGTAAAATTTTATGAAAATCGGACTTCTATATCGTATAGCTTCCATAGGAAGGATTGAGAAATTAATACAATTAAAAATTATAACTTCTCCAGTTTTCAACAGATTTTCATCAAATTTGAGATATAGCTAATTTATATTATTCTACAATTTGTGTAAAATTCTATGAAAATCGGACTACTATATCATATAGCTCCCATAGGACCGATCGAGAAATTAATACAATTGAAAATTATAACTTTTCCAGTTTTCAACAGGTTGTTTTAAATTTTGAGATATGGCGGTTTTATATTATTCTAAAATTTTTTGTAAAATTTTATGAAAATCGGACTTCTATATCATATAGCTTCCATAGGAAGGATCGAGAAATTAATACAATTAAAAATTATAACTTCTCCAGTTTTCAACAGATTTTCATCAAATTTGAGATATAGCTAATTTATATTATTCTACAATTTGTGTAAAATTCTATGAAAATCGGACTACTATATCATATAGCTTCCATAGGAAGGATCGAGAAATTAATACAATTGAAAATTATAACTTTTCCAGTTTTCAACAGATTTTTATCAAATTTGAGATATAACTAATTTATATTATTCTACAATTTCTGTAAAATTCTATGAAAATCGAACTACTATATCATATAGCTTCCATAGGAAGGATCGAGAAATTAATACAATTAAAAATTATAACTTTTCCAGTTTTCAACAGATTTTCATCAAATTTGAGATATAGCTAATTTATATTATTCTACAATTTGTGTAAAATTCTATGAAAATTGGACTCCTATATCATATAGCTCCCATAGGACCGATCGAGAAATTAATACAATTGAAAATTATAACTTTTCCAGTTTTCAACTGATTGTTTTAAATTTG